>NW_023396468.1:0-25337 GCF_011125445.2 Fundulus heteroclitus
GGGTTGGGTTGTTCGCCGGCGTGGACGTACGTCTTCACTTGGGGGAACCTGATCCATTTTCACTTCAGAATTACCTTATCCGGCTCGAAGGACCATTTGTTGCGGAGGTTCAAAGTTAAAAGACTGGCTTCTCTGATTTGTAATCACAAAGTGGGCGTCTGTCAGAACGCACCAAGTTCCCCCAAGACTTATAAAATGATGACAACAGTCAGTCCTTTTATGGTAATTTAATCCAATGTGTGTGTGTGGTTGTTTCTCTGGACGCACACTGAACCACAAGAGGCAGAGCGACGGATACAATGTTGCAAACACAACCTGCTGCCTGCGTTACTCGCTTCTCACTAGTGATGTTACGTTATGTGCCGAGGCTTCGAGGCGTGTGTCGAGTAATGGAGGGGGCGTTTCCGTGAAGCGCGTATCGAGGCTTGCTTCATTTAGGGGAGGAGCCGAAAACGATGACGTCCGAAGCCTCGCTGGCCGGCTGTACCACGTGACTGCTTCAGGAAGTGGTTCAGATGTTGGCGCGGCTTCGACAGCTTTTAGAAACCCCACAGGCTCCATTCAAAATGTGGGTTGTTGTAGGCGAGTTGCGGTCAGTTGAGAGAGTGGATAGAGTTTTGATAGTTTGGATAGCAGAGTTTGGATAGTGGTTATTTAGTTTGAGACAGTTAGTTGGGTGTTTGGAGAGTTTAGGAGAGAGATAGATAGATAGGAGATCAGTGCTCTCAACTATCACGCATTGACCGTCACTGACTTCACACGGTCACACGCAAACATGGCATTTTTCACGCATAAAAATCCCAACGCCCATCTGGGCAGCGGACGATAAAAACTCTGCCTTCTGCTGAGATGTTTCAGCTTCTTTCACAGCTTGTGGCCATCAGTAATTCCTGCTGCAGTTCATGTTAACAGAGCAGCAGGAAGAGCGATCAGAGTTATGAATAATTTTAGTCTAAACCAGCGGTTGAAAGTGTGCCGGTAAGGTCCTGTACTACGTACGCAGGAGGGGAGGGGGCGGGGGAAGAGAGCTGCTGCCAGATAAAGCCTTCATTCAGAACCAGTGATGGCTGCACTCTGGATCATAAAACAGTTCTGCTCACCAGATGCAGTTTAAAACGCTACGTCTGGTTATAAGTTGTTTTTATTAATTCTGCATTTTTTAACTACATGCACCGTATTTCTGTGCCTCAGCGCTTCGATGCGCTTCTGCCGTGCGCTTTTTCAGGTGCGCAAAATTACGTTACTTGTAATTTGGGTGCGCGCTTTCATTTTAAAGAACTTGTAACATCAGGAGGCTGATCTCAGACCGGTCAGCTCCTATGATCACTGTATAGGAGCCCTTTACAGTTTTTATTTATGCATTTCCACCCTTTTTATCCCTCGCACGCAGCGCACCATCGGGTAAAATCCTCCCACCTCACCGCCCAGAGCGCACTGAGGAGAGCAATAGAGATTTGTCTGGTCGACTGAGATGAGAAACCTGTTGCTGTGAAAGGTGATATAGGTTATAAACTGTTACTGTCTAGAATTGCATTGAGCTGAAAAGAGAGGAGACATCAGCAGCTGGATCGTGCGTAAAGACGCAGCGGGAACCTCTGTGTGCTTCAGTGTTGCTGCTGAGGGGAAACTGTGGGACCGTATAGTACTGGGCTAATCATTGGTCACAGTACCCCAATCTGTACATACTTGCACTTATTTATTTATGCACCCCGGCATCATCTGTGCCATGTGAGCGTGTCTTTTCAAAGGTTGGAGAAGTAGTATCAAAAAAGAGAAATCATTTGAAACCAAAAACTGTGGAGAAATTGTTGTTTCTTAATAAAAATGCATGAAATCATCCAAGTTACACAAGCATTAGCTTATTCACTACCCCCTGCCTAGTTCCACAAGCACTTTCATTGTCCTCTGCCTGATTAAGCCCATGCCATTTTTCTAGAGTCACAGAAAAACATTATTACACAACATGCCATATCATGTCACTACTATTTTGGGAATAATTACACACACAGAATACATTCAAACAATATTTTATTGTACACATGTGTTTACAAAATTTATGTAGACAAATGATTTTGTCCTACACCTTCTGTGAAGTCATTCCCAAGAGCCATAATAGACAAAAATATATGCATCACACGTGTTAAGATACAGCTGGCTGTGATTATACAACTTGCCAGTAGGTGGTGCTGTGTGCACATGAACCGTCAAGAAATGAACCTTTTCTCGAACCAGTTGGCTGAGTGGTTCAATGCCTCATGAGGCTTCATCTCGCCATCACTACTTCTCACCGTCGTCAGTCTCTTCTTCTCTTTCTTACTTGTAGTGGCACTCAGCCCGATTGGCGCTATTGCGCCCCTAGTGGCTGGATCTGGCCAAGTCCCCAGCTACACTATGCAGCCTTCAAAACAGGGAAGGTTTTGGGTTAGTGTCGCTCTGAGGTGATTTGCGAAAAATCTATAAATCCCACACCAATGATGTTTACATTTTCTGAATCCAGACAAAAATTCCTACGTTTTGATGTATAATTAATATAAAATATGTGGATAGGGTGAAAATTGAGCGAGTGAGAAGAAGTTGTTGAATTTCTTCAGTGTGCACTCTAAAAGAGCTTACCTGACTCCGCCAGATAGATTTGCTCCGCATATCCATCTGGAAACCTTCCGTTGAAGTAATTTTGGGAAGGGGCGAAAATACTGGTTAGCTGATTGGCCTATGTTGGTGATAGACGGGCCAAATAAACCAATCAGATTCGTCGTCGCTCTGTTACGAGCGACGACGAAAACACAACCACAAGCCAAGCTACTCTTGCTGCTGCAGGTAAAGGCTCGTTAGCTCAGCAGAGAAATACTCTGTAATTCCGATAAAACTTGCTCGATAGCCGCGCTAACGCTAGTTTCATCGGCTGAAGCCGCCATGTTCTTTAGACTGAACTGACGCGCTTCCCGTTGCGTCACACTTCAACCCGCCTCAAAGCCAACGCTGATTGGACGTTCGTTTGGTGAACGGCTCCAAATTTTCTTCAACGGAGGGTATCCAGACTGATCTGCGAGTGAAACCTTGAAACCTCGCGAGATCAGGATGGTCTCACGAGGCTATAAAAGAGCCTCCTTGACGACCATAGCAACGCATGTTATTTGCTGAATTTCTTGAAAAGCCAAAATTATTTTAAAGACATACTATACGAAAATGGTAAAAGATATGAAAAAGCTGAAACATACCATAATAGCCAAAAGATATCACTACATTTTAAAAGTTGAATGGCGTTTCTAGCTGATAGTAGGCTGAAGCAGTAAGCTGTCAAAAAGCTGAAATATTTGAAGAATTTGAAGGATTCTCCATTCAATTTCAATGAGAGCAAAATACGCACAAAACGTTAAATATTTTAAATATTATAAAAGTTATAATTACAAAAAGACATAGCAGTAATGTCGTGAACGAGCTGAACGTTTTGATATGAAAATTGTTTAAATCGGTTGAAGTATGCAGGAGTAGTTAGATGCCGAAAAATTTACGGAATAATAATCAAGACCTGAAGGAACTTAATAAGTGAGAATGCTGTATAGCATTCTCACTGATAAAACTTTGTCTCTGACAAAATAAAACTCAAAACTGGATCAGACTGAAGTCAATGACATCACCTTTTCTCCTTGTCCCAAGGATCAGACCCCCTCACTGCGGAACTGTTTTGGTATTCTCTCGCATCTGAGAATGTCTAAAGAGTCTAGAATCTCTCTGTTAGGACATTCTTATCGTATTGACCAGGTTTCTTTGCAAAGAAAAAGAAGCAGAAAGATAGAACTGTTAATAGCAGAAAGCAACAAACAATCATTAAGACACCACCTTTCCCCGCTGGAAGATCTCCTGGCATAACTTGGTTAAAACTAAGTATAATTTAGTGTCCAAATCTGATTATGACTCCTTACCGCACTGCTAGCACTGTCTTCTCAGAGTCTTCTGTTGGCAGAAAGGTGGCGTCTCCTTTAATCTGAAAGCAATAACTCAGAGAAAAACAAGAGTGTTAATAGCAAAACCCTGGTCCCCTTAGTGTCCCTTTAACGTGATGTTGTTCTGCTGATCCTGGGAAATTAGATCTATTCCTCACCTTTCTTTTGAAACAAAAAAAACAAAAAAAAAACTAAAACTAAAATGTCTCCCAAGGAGCACAATTATGTATTTTCCAATAAGACATAGGTTTTTGACTTATTACAAATCTTTTTGATATCTTTCTGGTCCTTTGACCATGTGTATTTGCTGTTAGTAATACTTTTATTCATATATACCTTTTCAATCTAAATTGGTCAAGTGTGAAACTTTAAAGCAATGATTTTTCCCTTTTAGTTTTTGAACTTTTAGTGTTTCTCTGTAAATGATAAGAGTTTTCCCCGTAAGCACATTGAGAAGGCTACCCAAAACAACCCAAGATTAGAGTTAGAATTTAACCCTTCAGAAGCTGGCTTTATTTTATTTTTCTCTCTGACATAGTTTTTGTGCCCCAGGCCAGAACACACAGACCCAGCCTTGCCATAAACATTCAGATGTTTACATCATGGTTAGATTTGTTTATCATATCTATTGTCCTGTTTCAGGTTAAACTGTCCCTCTGAGGTTCACCTCAGTTCAGCGTGTCTGGGTAATATCAGATGTTTTTGTCACTGATGATGCGTTTTAATGTGAATTTCTGATATTTTGTCGCTTTTCAAAATTTCTCATTAGTTGCATTCAAATTCCAAGTAAAAAAGAAATAAAATAAATGAATAGAGAACCCTTAGAAAAGCAACCCATATTTAGTTCCATACAGTTTTTTCAAAGCACAGTTTTTCTCATCTATTTAAATCAAAAATCATGTATATCTAAACTTCTTTCAACTGGACTGGTTTGTGATGAATCATTATTATTACAAGCAATGACATCTCAGTAATTTTAAATTACTTTAGGGCTAAAAAACAAGTGATAGGATCTCTGCCTAAATTTGAAAAACAGTATACTCTACAAGCTTTATGTAAAGCTTATTACCAGTTTCAATTTTCTAACGAAGCTGAAATATTTTTGTTCCAGCCATGTTAATCTCACCGTGTATCAATTTAATTTGGTCCAGATATTTAATGTGAAAAACACAAACGTTGTTATTGAAGTCTCTCTTTTCCTTTACCTTTTTGTTAACATAGTCCATGCTTAAAATGTCATTTGAATTACGGAGCTGCAGTTCCCCCAAAACAAATTAATATTTTGAAACCATGAACATTAATTTTAACCGAATTAATTCACACAGATGAACGTTTAGTTACATACGATACATACATACGTACAGTTACATACAAACGATGACATTCAGACAGACAAACACATGCAGGCCTGGTTTTTTTTCATTATCTTGCACAGATCTGTGTTTTTCATAATTTTTAAACGTCTATGGCAACGTGTTAAGTTCCCGCTTAGTTTAAAAAGTGGAGAGCATGCGCTGGCTACGTGTGTTTCATCCACACGTGGTTTTACGCTTCAGTCCCGCAAGGACACAACTCTTTGTCTCGCAGAAACCTGGACGCTTACCCATTTTTTAAAGTTATACGTCGTTATTAGCAGTTGAGAACACTTTTACCCATAACGGAAGTGTCTCTTGTCAGTCCCCCTGTAAACGCTTCCCTGGTGCAACGCCCTTTTAGTTCCGTTTCCGTTTTGTTTTTATTCATTTTATTAAAGTTTCGCTTTTTTTTATTTAAATTTTTTATTATTTAGTAGCAGTACTGCAATATAAAAAAAATTAACCCCGATGTGAGAAATCTGCATGTTTAATCCAATCATTTCAAATCATTTATGCGTTTCATGTTTCTGGGCCCCTACTTTTCCAGCATGAAATCGAACGTCTCACCCTGGGTCAAGGCTTGACCCTGAGAACTCTCTGCCTTTGACCCATTATACGGACTTTTCTGCTTCCAGACTTTTTATTTATTAAATAAATGTATTTTATTTTATTCTTTTTTTTTTTTATTATTATTATCTACTTGTCCTTAGCACGATCGACCAACTAAAATGAAAGGCCTCACATCTGATGGTCGCCTTTTTTGGTATAATGGTCGGGGTCCCCACTTATCAAAGCTGTGAACGTCTTCGCAACAGTCAAGGACTTAAGCATCCCTGCCGCTTTCATCCACAACAGAAGTGGACAGCCTCTTGTGCAAAACCAAGACAAGAGGACTTTAATTGACCAGCTGCAAACTGCTCAGCCCGGTCACCCGTTCTCCAGGTGAAAATCACTCTGCCCCTCCTCCTCCAAGTATGAGAGTCCGTATTTCAGCTGAGAATTTTAATAAAATTTTGAATTTTAGTTTAATGTTAAAACCTTAGTCACTGTTCTGTATTGCAAATCCTGTTTTATATAAATATATTTAATTATTTCTAACGGCTTTTACTTTTACTACCTTTTAGGTTTACAGTTTTAAATTTTAAAATTTCTTGAGGTATTCTTTAAAATGGGGTTTAAATTTTAAAAGCTTGCAAGCATTTTTGAGCAATTGCGGGGTTTTTTTTTTAAAGGGCTGGAAAATAATCCCCTCACCGTCCCGTGAAAGAATGGTTCGGATATTCGCGCCGACGTCCCAGAGACGCTCTGAGACCAGGAGCTCCTCCACATCCCTTGAAAATGCATTCGGGGTACCAGAGGTCGGATAACCTCTCCAGGCCGGCCAAAGCAGCTTCTGTCCACGGACTCCCCCGCCCGTCGGTCGGAGATCTTGTTCGTTTACGGCAAATGTTATTGCAGTTCTGAACAGCTCCGAGTGGTGTGAGGCCATAGTGACTTCAGAATAATAATTCTTATAACAGTTACCTAACTTTTACTTGGCTGGTACAACACTATACTGTTCTGCTGTTTTTAATGATGAAAAAGCAATATTTTGTAAAAAATCCCCCCGGCACAGTTAACCGCAAACACCCCTCAACTCACCAAGACACCTACTGCAAAGTTTAGCCCAAGTTCTGTGTTCCATAAAATTAACTATGGGGGAGAGGCAAAATCAAAGCATCTAGTTTTTTTAGTTTAAAGATGGAGACAACAAAGTGGAGTAGAATGACCAGGTTTCAGTAAAAAACCTGCAGTCTTATCAGAGCAATATATTTAGAGCAAAGTTTGGTTTTGGTTCTGTGGAGAAAGTCTTTGCAGTTTTTGTTAATTTGTGTAACAAAATATGTTTAAAATATTACATTATACTGCAAATGAACTTGTTTTTATTTTTTCAATTTTTATCTGACTAGGCCTTATGTATTAATAATTGCAGTTTGTTTTCTTTTTCCTTTGCTGTACTAACTTAACTTTAAATTGAGCTTTGGTCCATTTTTGTATTGTCTGTAAATCAGCTGTCACCTGAATCTCCCCACTTTGGGACAGTACAGCTATTTCTATTCTGTTAAAACTGGATCAGAATGATATGAAAAAGGTAGTATTTATTATACCTTAATATAAACTAGATGTTTACCTTATTTGATAAATGTGTCATTATCATTATATTATCATTTGTCGACTAAAAAAAACCCTAGTTTAACATTGTCCCTGCAGTACACTAGAAGGATCTGTTTTATATAAATAGAATAAAATCTATTCTATTCTAAAAAAGGAAAAATCCAGAATGTAATGTACAGGTGGAACTTGATAATTTTTTGTGACTATTTTCACTACATATGCATTTGCACTGCATTTGCAATTCCACCAGAAAGGGCTGAACCTTTAACATTATGATGCTAGAACTTTTTTAGTTGGAGATTTAGCCTTGTTATTCAGAGTGAATTATTTACCGATTTAGCTTTTTTTCATTTCTATTACTCATAAAATAAGCTTAAGTAATTATGTTAAGAATCAGCAGAATTTGTACATGTTTAACGATTAATTGTCTGAACAATGATTAGAATAGTTTATAAGAGCCATAGTTAGGACATGTACAGGTGACAGGACAAATATTAGCTGTCAAAATTTGGAGGAGTGCCCCCAGCGGAGCACCTGGGAACGAACAGCTGTCGGAACATACAGACGTCGAGGAGGGCCGCCCCCGGGATCTGGTTCATTCTCCTGAGCTCGTCGGACCAGCCTTTCTAGTTCCCAGGTGAGAGCACCCACCACACAGGACGTGGGAACGATGGGTTCTGGACCTATGGGTTTGGAGATGGTGGATAACTGTCGGGACAAGGCATCGGGTTTGGCGTTCTTGGAGCCCGGGCGGTAGGTAATAGTAAAATGAAAGCGTGAGAAAAATAATGCCCAGCGGCTTTGGCGGGAATTGAATCGTTTGGCTGACTGAATGTAAGAAAGGTTTTTATGGTCAGTCCAGATTATGATGGGCAACTCCGTTCCCTCTAGCCAATGACGCCATTCTTCTAGGGCCAGCTTGATGGCGAGAAGTTCTCGGTCTCCCACATCATAGTTTCTCTCAGCTGGGGAAAAACGCCTAGAAAAGAAGGCACAAGGGTGGAGCTTCCCATCAGAAGATGACATCTGCGACAGAATGGCCCCGGTTCCGGAATGTGGGGCGTCGACCTCCAAAGTGAATTGGGCCGTAGGGTCGGGGTAGGTGAGAATGGGAGCCTGAGTGAACCTCTTCTTGAGGAGTTGGAAAGCTTAATCAGCAGCGGGTGTCCAGGTAAAAGCTAGCTTAGTGGAGGTGAGGGCAGAAAGGGGTGATGCAATGACACTGAAGTTCTTAATAAACACCCGGTAAAAGTTGGGAAACCCCAGGAAGCGTTGGAGTTCCTTCCGGGACTTGGGTGTGGGCCTGTCCTCCACTGCCTTAACCTTGGCTGGGTCGGTCTTCACCTGTCCACCCTCGAAGATGTAGCCGAGGAAACTGATGGACTTGTGGTGGAACTCACATTTCTCAGCCTTGACGAACAGGCGATTCTCGAGGAGTCGTTGGAGGACTTGACGGACGTGCTGTAGGTGTTGGCTGGGATCTTTTGAGAAAATAAGAATGTCATCAAGGTAAACAAAAACAAAGTGGTTGATGAAGTCCCTGAGAACATCATTTATAAGGGCCTGGAACACTGCGGGTGCATTGGTAAGGCCGAAGGGCATGACTAGATACTCAAAATGGCCGAGCGGGGTCTTGAAGGCTGTCTTCCATTTGTCTCCATCACGAATACGGACGAGATGGTAGGCATTGCGGAGATCCAGTTTAGTGAAGACAGTTGCGCCTCTAACCGCCTCAAAGGCTGAAGCCAACAGGGGTAAGGAATACTTGTTTTTGACTGTTATCTGGTTTAGGCCTCGGTAATCTATACAGGGACGCAATGATTTATCCTTTTTGGCAACAAAAAAAACCCCTGCCCCAACAGGGGAGGATGAAGGGCGAATTATGCCCGCTTTCAGTGAGTCAGCAATGTAACTCTCCATGGCGCCCTGTTCAGATTGAGAAAGTTTATACAGGCGTGCAGATGGTAAAGGAGCTCCAGGGAGAAGGTTTATGGAACAATCTTAAGGACGGTGAGGCGGTAGGCTGAGGGCCAGATCCTTACTGAATACCCACTGGAGGTCATGATACTCGGGGGGAACCTGGGATCGATCAGGAGAAGCCTCAGGACAGACAGTACCAGTCGAAGAACGAGGAAGGGCTGACTGTAAACATGAGGCCAGGGAACTGGTGCTCCATGTCTCAATTCGTGACTCTCTCCAATTAATATGAGGGTTGTGCATAGCCAACCATGGATGCCCTAAAACTACAGGTGAGTGTTTAGTGGGGAAGACAAGAAACGAGATGTTCTCGTGATGATTACCGGAAGAAATAAATTTCAGTGGAATGGTCTGGTGCGTAATAGTGGATAAGGGCCTGCCATCCAAGGCAGCGACCGAAATGGGGGAAGGTAATAAACGAACAGGGACGCGCAATTTATTAACTAGACTAGGATCTATTAGATTTTGCTCTGAACCAGAATCAACAAGGGCCGTGACTGGATGTTAAGCGTCAAGGAAACAGATAACGGCTTGTAACGTTAACCAGGGGGCCGGGTTTTTAGAGCATACGCCCGCCAGTTTCCCCCTGATTACTGGCGGACGGGATCTTTTGGGGCGAACAGGACAGTTTAACCTAAAATGCCCTAAAACGCCACAGTAAAGGCATAGTCTCGTCCTCATACGTCTATCCTTTTCTTTGGGGGTTAATTTGGCGTTTCCTAATTGCATAGGCTCTTCCAACGGTTGGCTCTCGGAGGGAACCGAACGGGGCATGGGTGACGTAATTGAGGTGGATGCTGCGGGCGGTAGCGTTGAGGGTGGAGCTTGGCTCCGCCTCTCGCGAGCCCTCTCCCGGAGTCGATCATCTACTCTTACAGCTAGCTCAATAAGGTCTTCTAGATTCTGGGGCTTATCCCGGCTGGCTAGTTCGTCCTTTGTTTTTTCCGAAAGGCCATTTAAAAACGCACAGGCTTCCCTCAGGGCTGCATCCGGAGCCCCTTGCTGTTTACTCTGATGACACACGACTGCACCCCCAGGTTCACCCCCAATCACATCATGAAGTTCGCAGATGACACAAACTCATCAACAGCTCAGCTTTGGAGGTGGTTAGCAGCACCAAATTCATCAGGGTGCACATCACGGACAACCTCACCTGCTCTGTGAACACCACATCTGGTGAGGAGGGCACAGAAGCGCTTGTACTTCCTGTGGAGGATGAGGAGAGCCCAACTGCCCCCGCCCATCCTCACAACCCTCTACACAAGTACCATAGAGAGCATTCTGACCAGCTGTCTCTCTGTGTGGTGTCGAGGCGGCAGCACGTCCGACTGGTGGAAAACAACGGTTGTCAAGCTTCTGAAGTTTGCGCACGACACCACTCATGGGATTTATCTCTGATGGTGACGAGTCCGCCTACAGGTGGGAGGGTGACCATCTGGTGACCTGGTGCAGGGAGAACAACTTAGAACTCAATGCTGTAAAAATAGTGGAGATGGTTGTGGACTTCAGGAAGAACTCAGCCCCAGCTACCCCAACACCCTCTGTGACTATATATAATATATTTCAGTCGTCAGTCAAGTCAAGTTATGTTGCGAGTTCAGTTGTTTTTTTTCTTTTCTTTGTTCAGTGGTTTGTGTTGTCACCACTGGCAAGTTCATGTCAGTAAGAAGAATGAAGTTTGTCAATGGAGGTTCAGTTCTGCTTGGGGCACAGGCTCGCCATGTCCTTTCAGAGAGAATCCATGGAATCTGATCCAGTAGTCTGATCCATATTTTTGATCAGCAACAACAAAAAAATCTAGCCTGCACACGATAATATTATTATTGCATTCAGCTAAATAATCTCACTTTATCAATTTTTACAGCATTGTTTTTTCTTCATTCCTCACATTTCCATTGCGATGTTTTACATGCACTTTAAAAAATTTTCCCAACTCAAAACACCGGAATCATCTTTAACCCATGTAAAACAAAAATATAAAATCCTTTTTAATTATGACCTGTAATTTAACAAATTACAGCATAGGTTTTTTAATCCTCTTCCAAGTCTTTGTAAATCATGAGATGAAATACAGTTATCACCTTACCAAAGAGCATGAAATCCTTCTACATCCAATACTCTCCATCATCCATTGTATGGACGAAACCCAGCGCTGAACACAGAGAAATGTCGGACTGGATCAAATACTGCGTGTGTGATGGGTTCAAGTACCTCGCTCAACGTAGGAATTTACACATGTACAGCCTCAAGCTATTTAACTAAGATGTAAACGAGGTTTAAAATGTCTACTGTTTAGTTTGATATTAATGAACAGTCATAATTTTAATTTACATGTAGTATGGTTGAACTAGAAGAATTAACAGTGGGATGTTGATAAACTGACTGTATATTTGTATTGTAGTGCTGAACCATAGATTTACTTCTGAGTCAGTTAGCTTGCAGTTAGTTGACCTCCACGCAGATTTGGCTCTGAAGGAACAGTCTGTTAAGAGCGATCCTATATATATATATATATATATATATATATATATATATATATATATATATATGTATATATATATATATATATATATATATGTATATGTATATGTATATATATATGTATATATATGTATATATATATATATATGTATATATATGTATGTATGTATATGTATATATATGTATGTATGTATATGTATATATATATATGTATGTATATGTATATATATATATGTATGTATATGTATATATATTAGTGCTGTCAAACGATTAAAAATTTTAATCGCAAATAATCCTATGATGTCGATAGTTAACTCGAGATTAATCGCAAATTAATCGCATATTTTATCCTTTTATTTCTGAAAGTGTAATAGCCTATTTGGGCATTTTAATATGCAATTTTGCAATAAATGACACTAATAAAATACATGCTTGTACAAAAAATATTTTTGTTATTTTTCAAGCACTTTTCAGAATTGGTATGAAAACATCCTGGTGCCAAATGTTAAACTCTGGACTATAATGGCTATATGACTAATCATGATACCCTGATGTTTACACCATGTGTAAACAAATGTGTAAATACCTGTTTTCATGCCGATATATTTTTTTTGCCTCTTAAAAGGTATTATGCATACATATAAATTAATAAAAATTGAACATTTCGATAAAGTCATAAGTTTTGTTCATTTCTTCACTCTCTCTCTCTCACACACACATCTAATTCTGAGCTTTCACACCAACAACAATAATTTCTTTGAATATTTTTGCTTGCTGTTTCTATCCATATTCATAGAGTTTAAGCCTGGAAAAAGGTTTTAAATCTCCAGGTCATTCCAGCCTTACACTTTGCTTGCAACTGGGCAGGAGCTTAATACCCTGAATGAGACTGTTTAGCAACTGTTAGTAACTCCAGGTCCTTCGTTTGGAAACGTGATTCATCCCTGGGTTGTCAAATACAGAGACAACAAATTAATAAGCATTAAAGAACGGTTTATGGGTTGGGTTTCTGCAATGTTATCAACGTGTAAAAGCTCATCTTCAGAACCAATCTCTGCTTAAAATGGTGATGTGCACCAAGTAATCTACTTTCAGCAGTTATCACCGGTTATTGCACCGTAAACTGCAGAAAATACGTGCAGAGTTGCTCTGTCTGCCTTTACTACCGTCGGCTCCTATGGCGGAGGGATATTTCAGCTGGATACACTCAAATGTAGTGCAGGCAGGCCACTTAATAACCCCTATTTCGTCACTTATTTAAGACCCCAAATAAGCGATTTCACTTTCAGAAACCTGCCCAAAAAAAAACGCAACCCGTGACTCATGAAATTTAGAAGCGCTTTTAGAAAAAAGAAGCCCAAAGTCGCGTGTGTCCGATGTGTGTGTGTTTGTAGAGATCCATTCATGATCAAATGCGGTCCTCTGCTGGAATTTTTTAAAGCATTAGTGTAAATATATATATATATATATATATATATATATATATATATATATATATATATATATATATATAATATGGATACATGGATACATACATGGAATACATACAAAATTATTGAAGTGGACATCTAAGTTTTAATTGAATACCCCTTACTTAGACTATTAATGGTAAGAGTTGTTGTAGTTGCAAAAACAAGCCACGAGATGGAGCCCTTGCTTCATTTTCTGAAAAGCTCTTTACAATAGGTTTTTGTCAAACTATCTAAATAAATATTTATTTTAAATCAACGGTTTGCTCTAAAATTCTGAAAATATTCATGAATGTCCAAGAGTGTTTTATCTAACCACACGATTTTTTTGATGGTCATTAAAAAAATGGATTCAGAGAAAAAAAATATTAAACTTTATAATCTTGTATCATTAATTTTTAAAATCTTGTAAATTGGTCAAAATCGCCTGGATTTTTACCAAACTGAAAGACATGGTTATTCTGGCTGTGCTTTACAGATAGAGGCCATTTTTATTGGGATTGACCAATATTTGTGGAAAATACATTGATTTCTCCATTTTACAAACTTTGAACAAAACAGAGTGTGGCACTTTCAAACACTGGAATACATGCAGTGAGAGAATTGTTACACCTTATTCAAGGAATACATCCTGAAAAGCCGAGCTTGTTACACCACACAAGTGATTTTTGGTGATTTTTTGAAGTTTTCCAGTTTTTTTCCACACTTTTGGAAATAGGCCCCGCCCACTTGTTTCAATCATTACCATATTTAAGACTTTAGTTAAGGGCTATTACTGGAAGGGGATGAAAAAGGTTTTGTAAAAATCCGATAAGCCATTCTTGCGTAGTAGATTTCTTGACATCACAGCGCCCCCTAGTGATGGACGATCCTCAAACACGGGTCACATGTGCAAAATCTTATTTGGACTATGTGTTATGAAGGACATGTCAAAATCTGTCATAGTTTTAGAATAATCAGCAATTACATTTAGAGCTAGCTAGCTAACAATCACTTATTTTAGCGTTACTTTTCGAAAAAGTCAAAATTCAAAAATCCGCCGCGTTAACTTTTTTTATTTGTCCATTACATGGTTATATATGGAGTTTTGCGTGGATTGCACAAAATATGTAGGAGGAGTTTAACTAGAAAGGTTTAAGCTTTGTAGCCATGTAGCGCGAAAACTAGCTGGGAAACGAAGGGTGTGCCAATTCCCTTTATTTTGCAGAATCATCCAATAAACAAAGTGATATGAAGTTTTTGAGTGTGGGACCAGTAGTTTGGTGGTTATAGGCCAAAACGCATTGTCCTTCGTTATAGCGCCCCCTAGTTGTTGAGGGGTCTGAATTTCTGGGTTTGAGTAGCGGTGCACATTCTGTACTTGGATACCTGATTCAATAGGTTCGTTACAAATCCGCATGGGCCGCCCAACGCGTTTTAGCGGAGAATAATAATTACCCGTAACAATAATAAACTAGAACTGCAAGCAGTTATTAACGGGTTCCAAGCCCACGCACCGCCCCCTTTGAGCATATTCCTGGACTTCAGCATTCAACACCCTCATCCAAGCCCACCTATGCCGCGCCCCCATTGAGCATGTTCCTGGACTTTAGCGTTCAACACCCTCATCCCACAGCATCTGGTGGAAAAACTGGAACATCTGGGCTTCAGTACACCCCTCAACACTTCCTCACCTCCTGACCGCTGTCAGTCCGGGTCTGACAGACCACCTCTGATGTCATCACCCTCAGCACGGGCTCCCCCTAGGGCTGCGTCTGCAGCCCCCTGTTGTTTACTCTGATGACACACGACTGCACTCCCAGGTTCACCCCCAATCACATCATGAAGTTCGCAGATGACACAAACTCATCAACAGCTCAGCTGTGGAGGTGGTTAGCAGCACCAAATTCATCAGGGTGCACATCACGGACAACCTCACCTGCTCTGTGAACACCACATCTGGTGAGGAGGGCACAGAAGCGCTTGTACTTCCTGTGGAGGATGAGGAGAGCCCAACTGCCCCCGCCCATCCTCACAACCCTCTACACAAGTACCATAAGAGAGCATTCTGACCAGCTGTCTCTCTGTGTGGTCTCGAGGCGGCAGCACGTCCGACTGGTGGAAAACAACGGTTGTCAAGCTTCTGAAGTTTGCGCACGACACCACTCTCATGGGATTTATCTCTGATGGTGACGAGTCCGCCTACAGGTGGGAGGGTGACCATCTGGTGACCTGGTGCAGGGAGAACAACTTAGAACTCAACGCTGTAAAAATAGTGGAGATGGTTGTGGACTTCGGGAAGAACTCAGCCCCAGCTACCCCAACACCCTCTGTGACTATATATAATATATTTCAGTCGTCAGTCAAGTTATGTTGCAAGTTCAGTTGTTTTTTTTTCTTTTCTTTGTTCAGTGGTTTGTGTTGTTACCACTGGCAAGTTCATGTCAGTAAGAAGAATGAAGTTTGTCAATGGAGGTTCAGTTCTGCTTGGGGCACAGGCTCGCCATGTCCTTTCAGAGAGAATCCATGGAATCTGATCCAGTAGTCTGATCCAGCTTTTTGATCAGCAACAACAAAAAAACCTAGCCTGCACACGATAATATTATTATTGCATTCAGCTAAATAAACTCACTTTATCAATTTTTACAGCATTGTTTTTTCTTCATTCCTCACATTTCCATTGCAATGTTTTACATGCACTTTAAAAAAATTTCCCAACTCAAAACACCGGAATCATCTTTAACCCATGTAAAACAAAAATATAAAATCCTTTTTAATTATGAAACTATGACCTGTAATTTAACAAATTACAGCATAGGTTTTTTTAATCCTCTTCCGAGTCTTTGTAAATCATGAGATGAAATACAGTTATCACCTTACCAAAGAGCATGAAATCCTTCTACATCCAATACTCTCCATCATCCATTGTATGGACGAAACCCAGCGCTGAACACAGAGAAATGTCGGACTGGATCAAATACTGCGTGTGTGATGGGTTCAAGTACCTCGCTCAACGTAGGAATTTACACATGTACAGCCTCAAGCTATTTAACTAAGATGTAAACGAGGTTTAAAATGTGTACTGTTTAGTTTGATATTAATGAACAGTCATAATTTTAATTTACATGTAGTATGTTTGAACTAGAAGAATTAACAGTGGGATGTTGATAAACTGACTGTATATTTGTATTGTAGTGCTGAACCATAGATTTACTTCTGAGTCAGTTAGCTTACAGTTAGTTGACCTCCACGCAGATTTGGCTCTGAAGGAACAGTCTGTTAAGAGTGATCCTATATATATATATATATATATATATATATATATATTAGTGCTGTCAAACGATTAAAAATTTTAATCGCGAATAATCCTATGATGTCGATAGTTAACTCGAGATTAATCGCAAATTAATCGCATATTTTATCCTTTTATTTCTGAAAGTGTAATAGCCTATTTGGGCATTTTAATATGCAATTTTGCAATAAATGACACTAATAAAATACATGCTTGTACAAAAAATATTTTTGTTATTTTTCAAGCACTTTTCAGAATTGGTATGAAAACATCCTGGTGCCAAATGTTAAACTCTGGACTATAATGGCTATATGACTAATCATGATACCCTGATGTTTACACCATGTGTAAACAAATGTGTAAATACCTGTTTTCATGCCGATATATTTTTTTTGCCTCTTAAACAAAAGGTATTATGCATACATATAAATTAATAAAAATTGAACATTTCGATAAAGTCATAAGTTTTGTTCATTTCTTCACTCTCTCTCTCTCACACACACACATCTAATTCTGAGCTTTCACACCAACAACAATAATTTCTTTGAATATTTTTGCTTGCTGTTTCTATCCATATTCATAGAGTTTAAGCCTGGAAAAAGGTTTTAAATCTCCAGGTCATTCCAGCCTTACACTTTGCTTGCAACTGGGCAGGAGCTTAATACCCTGAATGAGACTGTTTAGCAACTGTTAGTAACTCCAGGTCCTTCGTTTGGAAACGTGATTCATCCCTGGGTTGTCAAATACAGAGACAACAAATTAATAAGCATTAAAGAACGGTTTATGGGTTGGGTTTCTGCAATGTTATCAACGTGTAAAAGCTCATCTTCAGAACCAATCTCTGCTTAAAATGGTGATCTGCACCAAGTAATCTACTTTCAGCAGTTATCACCGGTTATTGCACCGTAAACTGCAGAAAATACGTGCAGAGTTGCTCTGTCTGACTTTACTACCGTCGGCTCCTATGGCGGAGGGATATTTCAGCTGGATACACTCAAATGTAGCGCTGGCAGGCCACTTAATAACCCCTATTTCGTCACTTATTTAAGACCCCAAATAAGCGATTTCACTTTCAGAAACCTGCCCAAAAAAAACGCAACCCGTGACTCATGAAATTTAGAAGCGCTTTTAGAAAAAAGAAGCCCAAAGTCGCGTGTGTCCGATGTGTGTGTGTTTGTAGAGATCCATTCATGATCAAATGCGGTCCTCTGCTGGAATTTTTTAAAGCATTAGTGTAAATATATATATATATATATATATATATATATATATATATATATGGATACATGGATACATACATGGATACATACGAAATTATTAAAGTGGACATCTAAGTTTTAATTGAATACCCCTTACTTAGACTATTAATGGTAAGAGTTGTTGTAGTTGCAAAAACAAGCCACGAGATGGAGCCCTTGCTTCATTTTCTGAAAAGCTCTTTACAATAGGTTTTTGTCAAACTATCTAAATAAATATTTATTTTAAATCAACGGTTTGCTCTAAAATTCTGAAAATATTCATGAATGTCCAAGAGTGTTTTATCTAACCACACAATTTTTTTGATGGTCATTAAAAAAATGGATTCAGAGAAAGAAAAAATTAAACTTTATAATCTTGTATCATTAATTTTTAAAATCTTGTAAATTGGTCAAAATCGCCTGGATTTTTATCAAACTTAAAGACATGGTTATTCTGGCTGTGCTTTACAGATAGAGGCCATTTTTATTGGCATTGACCAATATTTGTGGAAAATACATTGATTTCTCCATTTTACAAACTTTGAAAAAAACAGAGTGTGCAACTTTCAAAAACTGGAATACATGCAGTGAGAGAATTGTTGCACCTTATTCAAGGAATACATCCTTAAAATATGAGCTTGTTACACCACACAAGTGATTTTAGGTGAATTTTTGAAGTTTTCAAGTTTTTTTCACACTTTTGGAAATAGGCCCCGCCCACTTGTTTCAATCATTACCATATTTAATACTTTAGTTAAGGGCAATGTCTAGAAGGGAATGAAGAAGGTTTTGTAAAAATCCGATCAGCCATTCTTGCGTAGTAGATTTCTTGACATCACAGCGCCCCCTAGTGATGGACGATCCTCAAATGCGGGTCACATGTGCAAAATCTTATTTGGACTATGGGTTATGAAGGACATGTCAAAATCTGTTATGGTTTTAGAATAATCAGCAATTACATTTAGAGCTAGCTCGCTAACAATCACTTATTTTAGCGTTACTTTTCGAAAAAGTCAAAATTCAAAAATCCGCCGCGATAACTTTTTTTATTTGTCCATGACACACTTATATATAAAGTTTTGTGCGGATTGCACAAAAATGTTGGAGGAGTTTAACAAGAAAGGTTTAACCTTTGTAGCCATGTAGCGCGAAAACTAGCTGGGAAACGAAGAGTGTGCCAATTCTCTTTATTTTGCAGAATCATCCAATAAACAAAGTGCCATCAAGTTTTTGAGTGTAGGACCAGTAGTTTGGTGGTTACAGGCGTAAACGCGTTGTCCTTTATTATAGCGCCCCCTAGTTGTTGAGGGGTCTGAATTTCTGGGTTTGAGTAGAGGCGCACATTCTGTACTTAGATACCTGATCCTATTGATTCGTTACAAATCCGCATGGGCCGCCCAACGCGTTTTAGCCGTAATAATAATAATAATAATAAATAATTTAAAAACACGAGAAAAACAATAGGGTTCTCTGCTCACAGAGCAGACGAACGGCATAGCCGTTCGCCTGCGCTGCGGGCTTGGAACCCTAACTAGAACTGCAAGCAGTTATTAACGGGTTCCAAGCCCACGCACCGCCCCCTTTGAGCATATTCCTGGACTTCAGCATTCAACACCCTCTTTCAAGCCCACCTACGTCGCGCCCCCATTGAGCATGTTCCTGGACTTTAGCGTTCAACACCCTCATCCCACAGCATCTGGTGGAAAAACTGGAACATCTGGGCTTCAGTACACCCCTCAACACTTCCTCACCTCCTGACCTCTGTTAGTTCAGGTCTGACAGACCACCTCTGATGTCATCACCCTCAGCACGGGCTCCCCTTAGGGCTGCGTCTGCAGCCCCCTGTTGTTTACTCTGATGACACACGACTGCACTCCCAGGTTCACCCCCAATCACATCATGAAGTTCGCAGATGACACAAACTCATCAACAGCTCAGCTGTGGAGGTGGTTAGCAGCACCAAATTCATCAGGGTGCACATCACGGACAACCTCACCTGCTCTGTGAACACCACATCTGGTGAGGAGGGCACAGAAGCGCTTGTACTTCCTGTGGAGGATGAGGAGAGCCCAACTGCCCCCGCCCATCCTCACAACCCTCTACACAAGTACCATAGAGAGCATTCTGACCAGCTGTCTCTCTGTGTGGCGTCGAGGCGGCAGCACGTCCGACTGGTGGAAAACAACGGTTGTCAAGCTTCTGAAGTTTGCGCACGACACCACTCTCATGGGATTTATCTCTGATGGTGACGAGTCCGCCTACAGGTGGGAGGGTGACCATCTGGTGACCTGGTGCAGGGAGAACAACTTAGAACTCAACGCTGTAAAAATAGTGGAGATGGTTGTGGACTTCAGGAAGAACTCAGCCCCAGCTACCCCAACACCCTCTGTGACTATATATAATATATTTCAGTCGTCAGTCAAGTCAAGTTATGTTGCGAGTTCAGTTGTTTTTTTTTCTTTTCTTTGTTCAGTGGTTTGTGTTGTTACCACTGGCAAGTTCATGTCAGTAAGAAGAATGAAGTTTGTCAATGGAGGTTCAGTTCTGCTTGGGGCACAGGCTCGCCATGTCCTTTCAGAGAGAATCCATGGAATCTGATCCAGTAGTCTGATCCAGCTTTTTGATCAGCAACAACAAAAAAACCTAGCCTGCACACGATAATATTATTATTGCATTCAGCTAAATAAACTCACTTTATCAATTTTTACAGCATTGTTTTTTCTTCATTCCTCACATTTCCATTGCGATGTTTTACATGCACTTTAAAAAATTTTCCCAACTCAAAACACCGGAATCATCTTTAACCCATGTAAAACAAAAATATAAAATCCTTTTTAATTATGAAACTATGACCTGTAATTTAACAAATTACAGCATAGGTTTTTTTAATCCTCTTCCAAGTCTTTGTAAATCATGAGATGAAATACAGTTATCACCTTACCAAAGAGCATGAAATCCTTCTACATCCAATACTCTCCTTCATCATCCATTGTATGGACGAAACCCAGCGCTGAACACAGAGAAATGTCGGACTGGATCAAATACTGCGTGTGTGATGGGTTCAAGTACCTCGCTCAACGTAGGAATTTACACATGTACAGCCTCAAGCTATTTAACTAAGATGTAAACGAGGTTTAAAATGTCTACTGTTTAGTTTGATATTAATGAACAGTCATAATTTTAATTTACATGTAGTATGGTTGAACTAGAAGAATTAACAGTGGGATGTTGATAAACTGACTGTATATTTGTATTGTAGTGCTGAACCATAGATTTACTTCTGAGTCAGTTAGCTTGCAGTTAGTTGACCTCCACGCAGATTTGGCTCTGAAGGAACAGTCTGTTAAGAGTGATCCTATATATATATATATATATATATATATATATATATATATATATATATATATATATATATATATATATATATATATAGTGCTGTCAAACGATTAAAAATTTTAATCGCGAATAATCCTATGATGTCGATAGTTAACTCGAGATTAATCGCAAATTAATCGCATATTTTATCCTTTTATTTCTGAAAGTGTAATAGCCTATTTGGGCATTTTAATATGCAATTTTGCAATAAATGACACTAATAAAATACATGCTTGTACAAAAAATATTTTTGTTATTTTTCAAGCACTTTTCAGAATTGGTATGAAAACATCCTGGTGCCAAATGTTAAACTCTGGACTATAATGGCTACATGACTAATCATGATACCCTGATGTTTACACCATGTGTAAACAAATGTGTAAATACCTGTTTTCATGCCGATATATATTTTTTTTGCCTCTTAAACAAAAGGTATTATGCATACATATAAATTAATAAAAATTGAACATTTCGATAAAGTCATAAGTTTTGTTCATTTCTTCACTCTCTCTCTCTCACACACACACATCTAATTCTGAGCTTTCACACCAACAACAATAATTTCTTTGAATATTTTTGCTTGCTGTTTCTATCCATATTCATAGAGTTTAAGCCTGGAAAAAGGTTTTAAATCTCCAGGTCATTCCAGCCTTACACTTTGCTTGCAACTGGGCAGGAGCTTAATACCCTGAATGAGACTGTTTAGCAACTGTTAGTAACTCCAGGTCCTTCGTTTGGAAACGTGATTCATCCCTGGGTTGTCAATTACAGAGACAACAAATTAATAAGCATTAAAGAATGGTTTATGTGTTGGGTTTCTGCAATGTTATCAACGTGTAAAAGCTCATCTTCAGAACCAATCTCTGCTTAAAATGGTGATCTGCACCAAGTAATCTACTTTCAGCAGTTATCACCGGTTATTGCACCGTAAACTGCAGAAAATACGTGCAGAGTTGCTCTGTCTGCCTTTACTACCGTCGGCTCCTATGGCGGAGGGATATTTCAGCTGGATACACTCAAATGTAGTGCAGGCAGGCCACTTAATAACCCCTATTTCGTCACTTATTTAAGACCCCAAATAAGCGATTTCACTTTCAGAAACCTGCCCAAAAAAAACGCAAACCCGTGACTCATGAATTTAGAAGCGCTTTTAGAAAAAAGAAGCCCAAAGTCGCGTGTGTCCGATGTGTGTGTGTTTGTAGAGATCCATTCATGATCAAATGCGGTCCTCTGCTGGAATTTTTTAAAGCATTAGTGTAAATATATATATATATATATATATCTATATATATATATATATATATATATATATATATATATATGGATACATACAAAATTATTGAAGTGGACATCTAAGTTTTAATTGAATACCCCTTACTTTGACTATTAATGGTAAGAGTTGTTGTAGTTGCAAAAACAAGCCACGAGATGGAGCCCTTGCTTCATTTTCTGAAAAGCTCTTTACAATTGGTTTTGGTCAAACTATCTAAATAAATATTTATTTTAAATCAACGGTTTGCTCTAAAATTCTGAAAATATTCATGAATGTCCAAGAGTGTTCTATCTAACCACACAATTTTTTTGATGGTCATTAAAAAAATGGATTCAGAGAAAGAAAAATTAAACTTATAATCTTGTATCATTAATTTTTAAAATCTTGTAAATTGGTCAAAAATCGCCTGGATTTTTAACAAACTGAAAGACATGCTTATTCTTGCTGTGCTTTACAGATAGAGTCCATTTTTATTGGCATTGACCAATATTTGTGGAAAATACATTGATTTCTCCATTTTACAAACTTTGAAAAAAACAGTGTGCAACTTTCAAAAACTGGAATACATGCAGTGAGAGAATTGTTGCACCTTATTCAAGGAATACATCCTTAAAATCTGAGCTTGTTACACCACACAAGTGATTTTAGGTGAATTTTTGAAGTTTTCAAGTTTTTTTCACACTTTTGGAAATAGGCCCCGCCCACTTGTTTCAATCATTACCATATTTAATACTTTAGTTAAGGGCAATGTCTAGAAGGGAATGAAGAAGGTTTTGTAAAAATCCGATCAGCCATTCTTGCGTAGTAGATTTCTTGACATCACACAGCGCCCCCCCAGTGATGGACGATCCTCAAATGCGGGTCAACATGTGCAAAATCTTATTTGGACTATGGGTTATGAAGGGACATGTCAAAATCTGTTATGGTTTTAGGAATAATCAGCAATTACATTTAGAGCTAGCTCGCTAACAATCACTTATTTTAGCGTTACTTTCGAAAAAGTCAAAATTCAAAATCCGCCGCGATAACTTTTTTTATTTGTCCATGACACACTTATATATAAAGTTTTGTGCGGATTGCACAAAAAATGTTGGAGGAGTTTAACAAGAAAGGTTTAACCTTTGTAGCCATGTAGCGCGAAAACTAGCTGGGAAACGAAGAGTGTGCCAATTCTCTTTATTTTGCAGAATCATCCAATAAACAAAGTGCCATCAAGTTTTTTGAGTGTAGGACCAGTAGTTTGGTGGTTACAGGCGTAACACGCATTGTCCTTTATTATAGCGCCCCCTAGTTGTTGGGGGGGTCTGAGATTTTTGGGTTGAGTAGCGGTGCACATTCTGTACTTGGATACCTGATTCAATGGATGTCGTTACAAATCGCATGGGCCGCCCAACGCATTTTAGCGGAGAATAATAATTACCCGTAATAATAATAATAAACTAGAACTGCAAGCAGTTATTACGGGTTCCAAGCCACGCAGACCGCCCCCTTTGAGCAATGTTTCCCTGGACTTCAGCATTCAACACCCTCATCCAAGCCCACCTACGCAGCGCCCACCTTTGAGCATGTTCCTGGACTTTAGCGTTCAACCCTCCTGACCACTGTCGGTCCGGGTCTGACAGACCACCCTCTGATGTCATCACATCCTCAGCACGGGCTCCCCTCAGGGCTGCATCCGGAGCCCCTTGCTGTTTACTCTGATGACACACGACTGCACACCCCCAGGTTCACCCCCAATCACATCATGGAGTTCGCAGATGACACAAAACTCATCAACCGCTCAGCTGTGGAGGTGGTTAGCAGCACCAACTTCCTGGGGGTGCACATCACGGTCAACCTCACCTGGTCTGTGAACACCACGTCACTGGTGAAGAGGGCACAGAAGCGCTTGTACTTCCTGCAGAGGATGAGGAGAGCCCACCTGTCCCCGCACATTCTCACAACCTTCTACAGAAGTACCATCGAGAACATTCTGACCAGCGTACCATAGAGAGCATTCTGACCAGCTGTCTCTCTGTGTGGTGTCGAGGCGGCAGCACCTCCGACTGGTGGAAACAACGGTTGTCAAGCTTCTGAAGTTTGCGCACGACACCACCTCATGGATTTATCTCTGATGGTGACGAGTCCACCTACAGATGGGGAGGGTGACCATCTGGTGACCTGGTGCAGGAGAACAACTTAGAGTCACGCTGTAAAAATAGTGGAGATGGTTGTGGACTTCAGGAAGAACTCAGCCCCAGCTACCCCAACACACCCTCTGTAACTATATATAATATATTTCAGTCGTCAGTCACAGTCAAATTATGTTGCGAGTTCAGTTGTTTTTTTCTTTTCTTTGTTCAGTGGTTCATGTTTTGTACAACTGGCAAGTTCACGTCAGTAAGAAGAATGGAGTTTGTCAATGGAGGTTCAGTTCTGCTTGGGGCACAGGCTCGCCATGTCCTTTCAGAGAGAATCCATGGAATCTGATCCGTAGTCTGATCCAGCTTTTTGATCAGCAACAACAAAAAAACTAGCCTGCACACGATAATACTATTATTGCATTCAGCTAAATAAACTCACTTTATCAATTTTTACAGCAGGTTTTTTCTTCATTCCTCACATTAAACATTGCGATGTTTTACATGCCACTTTAAAAAAATTTTTTCCCAACTCAAAACAAACCGGAATCATCTTTAACCCATGTAAAACAAAAAGATAAAATCCTTTTTAAGTATGAACCTAATGACCTGCAATTTAACAAATTACAGCATAGGTTTTTTTAATCCTCTCCAAGTCTTTGTAAAATCATGAGATGAAA
>NW_023396469.1:0-25227 GCF_011125445.2 Fundulus heteroclitus
CAAAAAAGCCTCAAAATGACCGTTTCAAAGCAGTACTATGTCGTCATGCTTTCACCTACGAACACCGTTTAACTTCCAGTTTGTAGATACATCTGTGACCTACTCAGAAGGTGAAAACGGCATGTGGATATCTTTTATCGTCTCTTCACAGTTACTCCTCAAAGCTCATGTCCAAAAATCAGCGAAATCATCGTTTACAATTGAAAGTCAATGACGGAATTCTCCAACCGCTAGAGTGGCCCACTCTAGCTTTTTAAAGATTTCAAAACTCCGAACAACTTGACCTTACTCGCTCAATTTCACTCTACGTAGACAAATTATACATCAAAACGTAGGTATTTTTGTCAGGATTTGGGAAATGTAACCCTTATTGGTGTGGCATTTATAGATTTTTCGCAAATCACCTCAGACCGACACAAACCCGAAACCTCCCCCATTCATTTCCTATGGAGCGCTTTTGAAAAATGACGTCTAAAAATCCAAAAACATCACATGTTTTTCGCATCGTCGCTACTCCTAAACCGTTTTATGTACAGACATGAGACTTTCACACATGAATGTCCCAACCCTTCTGGCACTCACAAAAAAAGAATTTTGTGGATAACTGTTACGGTTTTTCCACAGGAACAATTTGTTCGGGAAGTAGCGAATGTGCAAAATCCTGAAATCGCTTTTGGAGCTGCATTTTCCCACATCATCCACTTTTTTACATCGTCGCTGTGCCTACACCGATTTTTGTAAAAATATGAAAATGAGCTACATGGTCATCAAAAGCCTGCTGATACTCACAGTGAAAGAATTATTTTGATATCTCTTATACTTTTTTAGCCAGAGCGATTTGTTCGGGATCATTTTCAGAGGATTTCTGAAATTTCATAAAAATGTCCTTTAGATCATAATTTTTTACGCCTTTATTAACTTTTTCCAGCAAAACCGATAGCAAGTCTTCTTCCCCTATCCGTTACGAAATAAACACAGAAAAAAATTACGTCTCTACCATTTACGGTTCCGGAGAAATCGTTGCGTTGTTCGAGGCAAAGTTCTCCATTATAATCCAATGGGACTTATTGTGACCAAAGTGTCTGCACTTCGGCCGCTGCAGGTGTGTGAGTGAGTTTCCATGACGACGGAACTCTGAGGGCCAGAGCTAGACGCTCCATTGAGATACAATGGCAACTTTCATCGCTCACTGCAGTGGCTGTGATTAATGCAGATATCTGAAATTCGCACAGTCACTTCCTCTTAACATTTTAAAATTTCCATGTGACTTTCAGCCATGTGTCAGTTTTCGGTGCCATTTTGGATCAAACCACTTATGTTTCCAATAATGCATGCCCATATATGGCGCTACAGTGTAGCACAGATGGAAAGTGCAGGCTTTGCATGCAAGAGGTCGTGGGATCGATTCCCGGTATGGAAAACTTGGAGTTTTGTATTATAATCCTCACAGTGTGAATATCAAAACATGTGTGCTGATCCCATGAAGTATTTTTTGTACCACCCGCCATTTTGAGTTACCATGGCAACGTTATAAATGACGTTTTTTCTCCCTATTTGAGGCACATCCCAGTACAGGATTTGGACCAAACTGACAGAGTACACTCACCCAGTGATACCATACACAACCATATTAGCGGCTAACGGTTAGCATGTTGCTAACCGGAATTAGCTCTAGGAAGCCTGTACAAACTTCTGCTTGACAGATTTGGTGAACTTTAGGATTTTCTCCCTTTTTAGGCACTTCTCAGTACAGGATTTCAACCAAACTAACAGAGTAACATCACCCGGTGATACTGAACACAGCCATGCTAGCGGCTAACCGTTAGCATGTTGCTAACGGAAATAGCTTTAGGAAGGTCCTACCAACTGCTGCTTAGGCAGAGTTCTTCTGCCTTTACAGACAGAGAGAGGGCTGCAGCTGTCAGTGAGTCTCCATGACAACGCTGCTAGCAAGAGGCTCCTAGGTGGTCCATTGACTTAACATGGCACATTTCGACGGCCGCTGCGGGGGCTGTGAAGACCGTAGGAAGCTGAAATTCGCAGTGTTGCTTCCTGTTGCTATTTCTGATGGTACGGTACGCACCAAGAGGCAGGCGCCTTACTAAATTTCTTCAGAAATTTTTCTAGTTTATTATTATTCTTTATTTTTCTTACATCACGATAAATGCAGCCAGAACTGTAGCGAGCACCCCCACGATATAGGTATCAAAACTTGTGGCTCGATTACGAGATGTGTGCTACTACTTTTATTGGGGTTTCGAGTTACCATGGCAACAAAATTAGCGAAAAACCACCCCCAAAAAACCCCATAGGAATGAATGGAGTCGGGTAGAAAGAAAGCCTCAAAAAAGCCTCCAAATGACCGTTTTCAACGCTGTACTGTGTCGTCATGCTTTCACCTACGAACACCGTTTAACTTCCAGTTTCTAGATATATCTATGAACTACTCAGAAGTGAAAACGGGATGTGGATATCTTTTATCGTCTCTTCACAGTTACTCCTCAAAGCTCATGTCCAAAAATCAGCGAAATCATCGTTTACAATGAAAGTCAATGACGGAATTCTCCAACCGCTAGAGTGGCCCACTCTAGCTTTTTTAAAGATTTCAAAACTCCAAACAACTTGACCTTACTCGCTCAATTTTCACTCTATGTAGACTAATTATACATCAAAACGTAGGTATTTTTGTCAGGATTCGGGAAATGTAACCCTCATTGGTGTGGCATTTATAGATTTTTCGCAAATCACCTCAGACCGACACAAACCCGAAACCTCCCCCATTCATTTCCTATGGAGCGGTTTTGAAAAATGACGTCTAAAAATCCAAAACATCACATGTTTTCGCATCGTCGCTACTCCTAAACCGTTTTATGTACAGACATGAGACTTTCACACATGAATGTCCCAACCCTTCTGGCACTCAAGAAAAATAAATTTTGTGGATAACTGTTACGGTTTTTCCACAGGAACAATTTGTTCGGGAGTAGCCAATGTGCAAAATCCTGAAATCGCTTTGGAGCTGCATTTTCCCACATCATCCACTTTTTTACATCGTCGCTGTGCCTACACCGATTTTTGTAAAAATATGAAAATGAGCTACATGGTCATCAAAAGCCTGCTGATACTCACAGTGAAAGAATTATTTTGATATCTCTTATACTTTTTTAGCCAGAGCGATTTGTTCGGGATCATTTTCAGAGGATTTCTGAAATTTCATAAAAATGTCCTTTAGATCATAATTTTTTACGCCTTTATTAAACTTTTTCCAGCAAAAACCGATAGCAAGTCTTCTTCCCCTATCCGTTACGAAATAAACACAGAAAAAATTACGTCTCTACCATTTACGGTTCCGGAGAAATCGTGCGTTGTTCGAGGCAAAGTTCCCCATTATAATCCAATAGGCTGACTTGGACAAAAAGTGTCTGCACTTCTTTTAGACTGGCCTGCTGCAGCTGTGTCAGTGAGTTTCCATGACGACGGAACTCTGAGGGCCAGTGGGAGACGTTCCATTGAGATACAATGGCAACTTTCATCGCTCACTGCAGTGGCTGTGATTAATGTAGAAATCTGAAATTCGCACAGTCACTTCCTCTTAACATTTTAAAATTTTCATGTGACTTTCAGTCATGTGTCAGTTTTCTGTGCCATTTTGGATTTCACATGCTTTCCTATTGGGCCTTTGCTTCTAACAGGACCTGGCATGATGCCCAGACATGACCCAATTGGCCAATACAGCACCACCCACATGTGGGAAATGGCACTACACACCATTTTGGTCAAATGTTGAGTTCTGGGCCCAGATGTGGTGAGGCTGAGTTTCTAAAGGAGGCCAATCTGTCCCATGAACTTTTGTCACGTTTGGTGACAATAAGTATTGGCACCCCTATTTGAGGCACTTCCCAGTACAGGATTTGGACAAAACTGAGAGAGTACAATCACCTGGTGATACTGAACACAATGTTGTTAGCGGCTAACAGTTAGCATGTTGCTAACCGGAAGTAGCTTTAGGAAGGTCTCACCAACTTCTGCTTCACAGAGTCTGTTCTTCCTTTAGAGAGAAAGCTCCACAAGAAATTTGGGCTACGTCGCATAAAGCATCTCCAAGCTATGAGGTGTCAAACATCCAATGTTTTTCAATGGGGGACCAAACCCCTTATGCTCCCAATACTGCATGACCTTATATGGCGCTACAGTATAGCTCAGATGGAAAGTGCAGGCTTTGCATGCAAGAGGTCGTGGGTTCGAAACCCGGCGTAAATGACTAAGATTTTTGTGTTATAATCCTCACAGTGTGTATGTTAAAACATGTATGCTGATCCCATGAAGTATTTTTTTGTACCACCCGCCATTTTGAGTTACCATGGCAACATTATAAATGACGTATTTTCTCCCTATTTGAGGCTCATCCCAGTACAGGATTTGGACCAAACTAACAGAGTACACTAACCCAGTGATACCAAACACAACCATGTAAGCGGCTAACGGTTAGCATGTTGCTAACCGGAAGTAGCTCTAGGAAGCCTGTACAAACTTCTGCTTGACAGATTTGGTGAATTTTAGGATTGTCTCCCATTTTAGGCATTTCTCAGTACAGGATTTCGACCAAACTAACAGAGTAACATCACCCGCTGATACTGAACACAACCATGCTAGCGGCTAACCGTTAGCATGTTGCTAACCAGAAGTAGCTTTAGGAAGGTCCTACCAACTTCTGCTTAGCCAGGGTTCTTCTGCCTTTACAGACAGAGAGGGCTGCAGCTGTCAGATAGTCTCCATGACAACGCTGCTAGCAAGAGGCTCCTAGGAGGTCCATTGACTTACCATGGCACCTTTCAACGGCCTCTGCGAGGGCTGTGAAGACCGTAGGAACCTGAAATTCGCAGTGTTACTTCCTGTTAGTATTTTTGACGGTACGGTACGCACCAAGAGGCAGGCGCCTTGCTAAATTTCTTCAGAAATTTTTCTAGTTAATATTATTATTCTTTATTATTCCACGATTAATGCGTCCCGAACCGTAGCGTGCACCCCCACGATATAGGTACCAAAACTTGTTGCTCGGTCGGGAATAGTGTGCTACTACTTTTGTTGGGGTTTCGAGTTACCATGGCAACAAAATTAGCGAAAAACCACCCCCCAAAAAACCCATATTAATCAATGGAGTCGGGGAGAAAGAAAGCCTCAAAAAACCCTCAAAAGGACCATTTTCAAAGCTGTACTGTGTCGCCATGCTTTCACCTACGAACACCGTTTAACTTCCAGTTTGTAGATATATCTGTGAACTACTCAGAAGTGAAAACGGCATGTGGATATTTTTTATCGTCTCTTCACAGTTACTCCTCAAAGCTCAAGTCCAAAAATCAGCGAAATCATCGTTTACAATGAAAGTCAATGACGGAATTCTCCAACCGCTAGAGTGGCCCACTCTAGCTTTTTTAAAGATTTCAAAACTCCGAACAACTTGACCTTACTCACTCAATTTTCACTCTACGTAGACAAATTATACATCAAAACGTAGGTATTTTTGTCAGGATTCGGGAAATGTAACCCTCATTGGTGTGGCATTTATAGATTTTTCGCAAATCACCTCAGAGCGACACAAACCCGAAACCTCCCCCATTCATTTCCTATGGAGCGGTTTTGAAAAATGACGTCTAAAAATCCAAAACATCACATGTTTTCGCATCGTCGCTACTCCTAGACCGTTTTATGTACAGACATGAGACTTTCACACATGAATGTCCCAACACTTCTGGCACTCAAGAAAAATGAATTTTGTGGATAACTGTTACGGTTTTTCCACAGGAACAATTTGTTCTGGAGTAGCGAATGTGCAAAATCCTGAAATCGCTTTGGAGCTGCATTTTCCCACATCATCCACTTTTTTACATCAACGCTGTGCCTACACTGATTTTTGTAAAAATATGAAAATGAGCTACATGGTCATCAAAAGCCTGCTGATACTCACAGTGAAATAATTATTTTGATATCTCTTATACTTTTTTAGCCAGAGCGATTTGTTCGGGATCATCTTCAGAGGATTTCTGAAATTTCATAAAAATGTCCTTTAGATCATAATTTTTTACGCCCTTATTAAACTTTTTCCAGCAAAAACCGATAGCAAGTCTTCTTCCCCTATCCTTTACGAAACAAACACAGAAAAAATTACGTCTCTACCATTTACGGTTCCGGAGAAATCGTGCGTTGTTCGAGGCAAAGTTCTCCATTATAATCCAATAGGCAGACTTGGACACCAAGTGTCTGCACTTTTTTAGACTGGCCCGCTGCAGCTGTGTCAGTGAGTTTCCATGACGACGGAACTCTGAGGGCCAGTGGGAGACGTTCCATTGAGATAGAATGGCAACTTTCGACGCCAGCTGCAGCGGCTGTGATTAATGTAGAAATCTGAAATTCGCACAGTCACTTCCTCTTAACATTTTAAAATTTTCGTGTGACTTTCAGCCATGTGTCAGTTTACTGTCCCATTTTGGATTTTACATGCTTTCCTATTGGGTCTTTGCTTCCAACAGGACCTGGCATGATGCCTAGACACGACCCACTTGGCCAATACAGCACCACCCACATGTGGGAAATGGCACTACACACCATTTTGGTCAAATGTTGAGTTCTGGGCCCAGATGTGGTGAGGCTGAGTTGCTAAAAGAGGCCAATCTGACCAATGAACTTTGGTCACGTTTGGTGACATTAAGTATTGGCACCCCTATTTGAGGCACTTCCCAGTACAGGATTTGGACCAAACTGACAGAGTACAATCACCCGGTGATACTGAACACAACCATGTTAGCGGCTAACTGTTAGCATGTTGCTAACCGGAAGTAGCTCTAGAAAGGTCTCACCATCTTCTGCTTCACAGAGTCTGTTCTTACTTTAGAGAGAAAGCTCCACAAGAAATTTGGGCTACGTGGCATAAAGCATCTCCAAGCTATCAGATGTCAAACATCCAATGCTTTTCAATGGGGGACCAAACCCCTTATGGTCCCAATACTGCATACCCATATATGGCGCTACAGTATAGCTCAGATGGAAAGTGCAGGCTTTGCATGCAAGAGGTCGTGGGATCGAAACCCGGTGTGGCAGACTAAGATTTTTGTATTATAATCCCCACAGTGTGTATATTAAAACATATGTGCTGATCCCATGAAGTATTTTTTTGTACCACCCGCCATTTTCAGTTACCATGGCAACGTTATAAACAACATTTTTTCTCCCTATTTAAGGCTCATCCCAGTACAGGATTTGGACCAAACTTACAGAGTACACTCACCCAGTGATACCAAACACAACCATGTTAGCGGCTAACGGTTAGCATGTTGCTAACCGGAAGTAGCTCTAGGAAGCCTGTACAAACTTCTGCTTGACAGATTTGGTGAATTTTAGCATTTTCTCCCTTTTTAGGCACTTCACAGTACAGGATTTCAACCAAACTAACAGAGTAACATCACCCGGTGATACTGAACACAGCCATGCTAGCGGCTAACCGTTAGCATGTTGCTAACGGAAATAGCTTTAGGAAGGTCCTACCAACTGCTGCTTAGCCAGAGTTCTTCTGCCTTTACAGACAGAGAGAGGGCTGCAGCTGTCAGTGAGTCTCCATGACAACGCTGCTAGCAAGAGGCTCCTAGGAGGTCCATTGACTTAACATGGCACCTTTCAACGGCCGTTGCGGGGGCTGTGAAGACCGTAGGAAGCTGAAATTCGCAGTGTGGCTTCCTGTTGCTATTTCTGACGGTACGGTACGCACCAAGTGGCAGGCGCCTTGCTAAATTTCTTCAGAAATTTTTCTAGTTAATATTCTTTATTTTTCTTCCTTCACGATTAATGCGGCCCGAACCGTAGCGTGCACCCCCACAATATATACATCAAAACGTCTGGCTCGGTCTCGAGATGTGTGCTACTACGTTTATTGGGGTTTCGAGTTACCATGGCAACAAAATTAGCGAAAAACCAACCCCCAAAAAACCCATGATAATCAGTGGAGTCGGGTAGAAAGAAAGCCTCAAAAAAGCCTCAAAATGACCATTTTCAAAGCCTTACTGTATCGCCATGCTTTCACCTATGAACACCGTTTGACTTCCAGTTTGTAGATATATCTGTGACCTACTCAGAAGTGAAAACGGGATGTGGATATCTTTTATCGTCTCTTCACAGTTACTCCTCAAAGCTCATGTCCAAAAATCAGCGAAATCATCGTTTACAATGAAAGTCAATGACGGAATTCTCCAACCGCTAGAGTGGGCCACTCTAGCTTCTTTAAAGATTTCAAAACTCCGAACAACTTGACCTTACTCGCTCAATTTTCACTCTACGTAGACAAATTATACATCAAAACGTAGGTATTTTTGTCAGGCTTCGGGAAATGTAACCCTCATTGGTGTGGCATTTATAGATTTTTCGCAAATCACCTCAGAGCGACACAAACCCGAAACCTCCCCCATTCATTTCCTATGGAGCGGTTTTGAAAAATGACGTCTAAAAATCCAAAACATCACATGTTTTCGCATCGTCGCTACTCCTAAACCGTTTTATGTACCGGCATGAGACTTTGACACATGAATGTCCCAATCCTTCTGGCACTCACAAAAAAGGAATTTTGTGGATAACTGTTACGGTTTTTCCGCAGGAACAATTTGTTCGGGAGTAGCGAATGTGCAAAATCCTAAAAACGCTTTGGAGCTGCATTTTCCCAAATTATCCACTTTTTTACATCGTCGCTGTGGCTACACCGATTCTTGTACAAACATAAAAATGAGCTTCCTGGTCCTCAAAAGCCTGCTGATACTCATGGTGAAAGAATTATTTTGATATCTCTTATACTTTTTGAGCTACAGCGATTTGTTCGGAAGCGTTTTAAGAGGATTTCTGAAAATCCATAAAAATCCCATTTAGATCATAATTTTTTACGCCTTTATTAAACTTTTTCCAGCAAAAAACAATAGCTTTTCTTCTTCCCCTATCCGTTATGAACTAAACGCAGAAAAAATTACGTCTCTACCATTTATAGATCAGGAGATATGAAGCGTTGTTCGGGGCAAAGTTCTCCATTATAATCCAATGGGACTTATTGTGAGCAAAGTCTCTGCACTTCGGCATTCTGGCCGCTGCAGGTGTGTGAGTGAGTTTCCATGACGACGGAACTCTGAGGGCCAGAGGGACACGCTCCATTAAGATACAATGGCAACTTTCATCGCTCACTGCAGCGGCTGTGATTAATGTAGAAATCTGAAATTCGCACAGTCACTTCCTCTTAACATTTTAAAATTTTCATGTGACTTTCAGCCATGTGTCAGTTTTCTGTGCCATTTGGGATTTCACATGCTTTCCTATTGGGCCTTTGCTTCCAACAGGACCTGGTATGATGCCCAGACACGACCCAATTGGCCAATACAGCACCACCCACATGTGAGAAATGGTGCTACACGTCATTTTGGTCAAATGTTGAGTTCTGGGCCCAGATGTGGTGAGGCTGAGTTTCTAAAGGAGGCCAATCTGTCCCATGAACTTTGGTCACGTTTGGTGACAATAAGTATTGGCACCCCTATTTGAGGCACTTCCCAGTACAGGATTTGGACCAAACTGACAGAGTACAATCACCCTGTCATACTGAACACAACCATGTTAGCGGCTAACAGTTAGCATGTTGCTAACCGGAAGTAGCTCTAGGAAGGTTTCACCAACTTCTGCTTCACAGAGTCTGTTCTTCCTTTAGAGAGAAAGCTCCACAAGTAATTTGGGCTACGTTGCATAAAGCATCTCCAAGCTATGAGGTGTCAAACATCCAATGCTTTTTCAATGGGGGACGAAACCCATTATGGTCCCAATAATGCATGCCCATATATGGCGCTACAGTATGGCTCAGATGGAAAGTGAAGGCTTTGCATGCAAGAGGTCGAGGGATCGAAACCCGGCGTTGGAGACTAAGATTTTTGTGTTATAATCCCCACAGTGTGTATATTAAAACATGTGTGCTGATCCCATGAAGTATTTTTTGTACCACCCGCCATTTTGAGTTACCATGGCAACGTTATAAAAAACGTATTTTCTCCCTATTTGAGGCTCATCCCAGTACAGGATTTGGACCAAACTAACAGAGTACACTCACCCAGTGATACCAAACACAACCATGTTAGCGGCTAACGGTTAGCATGTTGCTAACCGGAAGTAGCTATAAGAAGCCTGTACAAACTCCTGCTTGACAGATTTGGTGAATTTTAGGATTTTCTCCCTTTTTAGGCACTTCTCAGTACAGGATTTCAACCAAACTAACAGAGTAACATCACCCGGTGATACTGAACACAGCCATGCTAGCGGCTAACCGTTAGCATGTTGCTAACCGGAAATAGCTTTAGGAAGGTCCTACCAACAGCTGCTTAGCCAGAGTTCTTCAACCTTTACAGACAGAGAGGGCTGTAGATGTCAGTGAGTCTCCATGACAACGCTGCTAGCAAGAGGCTCCTAGGAGGTCCATTGACTTAACATGGCACCTTTCAACGGCCACTGCGAGGGCTGTGAAGACCGTAGGAACCTGAAATTCGCAGTGTTACTTCCTGTTGCTATTTCTGACGGTACGGTACGCACCAAGTGGCAGGCGCCTTGCTAAATTTCTTCAGAAATTTTTCTAGTTATTATTATTATTAGGCGCCCGCCTATGCATTGAAAATGCATGGTGGAGGCCTTATGTTATGCACCTAATAAGGATTTCTTTATTATTATTATTAGGCGCCTGCCATAGCATTTGCAATGAGGAGGCAGTGCTGTGCTTCGCACAGCACTGCCTCCCATGCAAATGCATGGAGGCACCTATTACTATGCACCTCAAAACGCGTCTCTATCTTATTAATATTCTTAATTGTTTGACGCTTAATGCAGCCCGAACCGTAGCGTGCACCCCCACAATATAGGTATCAGAACGTGCGGTTCGGTCGGGAATAGTGTGCTACTACTTTTATTGGGGTTTCGAGTTACCATGGAAACAAAATTAGCGAAAAACTAACCCCCAAAAAACCAATAATAATCAATGGAGTCGGGTAGAAAGAAAGCCTCAAAAAAGCCTCCAAATGACCATTTTCAACGCTGTACTGTGTCGTCATGCTTTCACCTACGAACACCGTTTAACTTCCAGATTGTAGATATATCTGTGAACTACTCAGAAGTGAAAACGGGATGTGGATATCTTTTATCGTCTCTTCACAGTTACTCCTCAAAGCTCATGTCCAAAAATCAGCGAAATCATCGTTTACAATGAAAGTCAATGACGGAATTCTCCAACCGCTAGAGTGGGCCACTCTAGCTTTTTTAAAGATTTCAAAACTCCAAACAACTTGAGCCTACTCGCTCAATTTTCACTCTATGTAGACAAATTATACATCAAAACGTAGGTATTTTTGTCAGGATTCGGGAAATGTAACCCTCATTGGTGTGGCATTTATAGATTTTTCGCAAATCACCTCAGACCGACACAAACCCGAAACCTCCCCCATTCATTTCCTACGGAGCGGTTTTGAAAAATGACATCTAAAAATCCAAAACATCACATGTTTTCGCATCGTCGCTACTCCTAAACCGTTTTATGTACAGACATGAGACTTTCACACATGAATGTCCCAACCCTTCTGGCACTCACAAAAAAGGAATTTTGTGGATAACTGTTACGGTTTTTTGGTAGGAACAATTTGTTCTGGAGTAGCGAATGTGCAAAATCCTAAAAACGCTTTGGAGCTGCATTTTCCCACATCAACCACTTTTTACATCGTCGCTGTGTCTACACCGATTTTTGTACAAACATAAAAATGTGCTTCAGGGTCATCAAAAGCCTGCTGATACTCATGGTGAAAGAATTATTTTGATATCTCTTATACTTTTTGAGCTACAGCGATTTGTTCGGAAGCGTTTTAAGAGGATTTCTGAAAATCCATAAAAATCCCATTTAGATCATAATTTTTTACGCCTTTATTTAACTTTTTCCAGCAAAAAACGATAGCTTTTCTTCTTCCCCTATCCGTTATGAACTAAACGCAGAAAAAATTACGTCTCTACCATTTATAGATCAGGAGATATGAAGCGTTGTTCGGGGCAAAGTTCTCCATTATAATCCAATGGGACTTATTGTGAGCAAAATCTCTGCACTTCGGCGTTCTGGCCGCTGCAGGTGTGTGAGTGAGTTTCCATGACGACGGAACTCTGAGGGCCAGAGGGACACACTCCATTAAGATACAATGGCAACTTTAATCGCTCACTGCAGCGGCTGTGATTAATGTAGAAATATGAAATTCGCACAGTCACTTCCTCTTAACATTTTAAAATTTTCATGTGACTTTCAGCCATGTGTCACTTTTCTGTACCATTTGGGATTTCACATGCTTTCCTATTGGGCCTTTGCTTCCAACAGGACCTGGCATGATGCCCAGACACGACCCAATTGGCCAATACAGCACCACCCACCTGTGGGAAATGGTGCTACACGTCATTTTGGTCAAATGTTGAGTTCTGGGCCCAGATGTGGTGAGGCTGAGTTGTTAAAGGAGGCCAATCTGACCCATGAACTTTGGTCACGTTTGGTGACATTAAGTATTGGCACCCCTATTTGAGGCACTTCCCAGTACAGGATTTGGACCAAACTGACAGAGTATAATCACCCGGTGATACTGAACACAACCATGCTAGCGGCTAACAGTTAGCATGTTGCTAACCGGAAGTAGCTCTAGGAAGGTCTCACCAACTTTTGCTTCACAGAGTCTGTTCGTACTTTAGAGAGAAAGCTCCACAAGAAATTTGGGCTACGTCGCATAAAGCATATTCCAGCCATGAGGTGTCAAACACCCAATGCTTTTCAACGGGGGATTAAACCCCTTATGCTCCCAATAATGCATGCCCATATATGGCGCTACAGTATAGCTCAGAGGGAGAGTGCAGGCTTAGCATGCAAGAGGTCGTGGGATTGATTCCCGGTGTGGGAGACTTAGAGTTTTGTATTATAATCCCCACATTGTGTATATTAAAACATTTGTGCTGATCCCATGAAGTATTTTTTTGTACCACCCGCCATTTTGAGTTACCATGGCAACGTTACAAACAACGTTTTTTTCTCCCTATTTGAGGCTCATCCCAGTACAGGATTTGGACCAAACTAACAGAGTACACTCACCCAGTGATACCAAACACAACCATGTTAGCGGCTAACGGTTAGCATGTTGCTAACCGGAAGTAGCTCTAGGAAGGTCTCACCAACTTCTGCTTCCCAGAGTCTGTTCTTACTTTAGAGAGAAAGCTCCACAAGAAATTTGGGCTACGTCGCATAAAGCATCTCAAAGTTATGAGGTATCAAACATCTAATGCTTTTCAATGGGGGACCAAACCCCTTATGGTCCCAATAATGCATGCCCATATATGACGCTGCAGTGTAGCTGAGATGGAAAGCGCAAGCTTTGCATGCAAGAGGTCGTGGAATCGATTCCAGGTGTGGAAGACTTGGAGTTTTGTATTATAATCCCCACAGTGTGTATATTAAAACATGTGTGCTGATCCCTTGAAGTATTTTTTTGTACCACCCGCCATTTTGAGTTACCATGGCAACGTTATGAATGACGTTTTTTCTCCCTATTTGAGGCACATCCCAGTACAAGATTTGGACCAAACTGACAGAGTACAATTACCCAGTGATACTGAACACAGCCATGCTAGCGGCTAACCGTTAGCATGTTGCTAACCGGAAATAGCTTTAGGAAGGTCCTACCAACAGCTGCTTAGCCAGAGTTCTTCTGCCTTTACAGACAGAGAGGGCTGCAGCTGTCAGTGAGTCTCCATGACAACGCTGCTAGCAAGAGGCTCCTAGGAGGTCCGTTGACTTAACATGGCACCTTTCAACGGCCGCTGCGAGGGCTGTGAAGACCGTAGGAACCTGAAATTCGCAGTGTTACTTCCTGTTGCTATTTCTGACGGTACGGTACGCACCAAGTGGCAGGCGCCTTGCTAAATTTCTTCAGAAATTTTTCTAGTTATTATAATTGTTTATTAATCTTCCATCACCGTTAATACAGCTCGAACTGTAGGTTGTACCCCCACAAACTATATATCAAAACGTGCGTCTCGACGCCGCGATCAGGGCTTTTGGTACTTGACGCCGTTTCGACTTGCAGTTGGAACAAAATTCACAAAAAACACTTCTTAACACAATTGACCTCTCAATATTGCGCGGCTGAGCACGACACTGGTGTTTTGGTCGAGTGGGTTAGGTGTCGGGCTGCGAAGCAGAAGTTCGAAAGTTCGAATCCAGGCTGTGCCAATTTTAGAGAATTACATTTTCACCCAATATTTCATTTCCCTTTGGCTTTAAAAAACGATTTTTCAATTTAAATCAATACAGTTCACCTCATGTCTTTAACTTTTTTATTCACAGATTAAATTTTTTCATGCTACATTGAAGTATTTAATCATGTTTTAATAACACCAATTTTCCATGCTGCTTCGATGCAGACCTTCTCCTGTCGGCTGTTGGCTCATTAGCAGGCTCATTTGTTGTGGTTTCTTGTCATTCACACAGAACAATAAACCGTGCCAGCCGACATGAGTTTTACAAACGGCAAAGCTTTGTCTTAAGCAGAAACGTGCCTCTACTCCGCGCTGCGTTCTCAGACCAGTGTGATGCGTTCGCGAGCGTCAGAAAGCTATGGTGCATTCAGGAGCATGGGACATTTCTAATTTACAATAATAATATATTTTTTTTTTACAAGTAACATTAAATAACTTGAACAACTGGTATAAATGAATGATGATAAAGGAATTTATTTAACATGTTTTGGGACAGTTTGTATTCAGACGTTTTAAGAAAACATTAAAGCATTTTATGTATTGTTTATTAATTTATTTTATATTAATACTTAATCTCCTCCTTTTCCTGTCAAATCCTGCCTCAAGCATTTCGCTGGCTCTCCTTATTATTGTAAACTTTGTAATGTAACGAGAGTTCAGGGACATCCTACAATCAGCCTTAGGCTACTGAAGGACATCAGGGCCAGTTTTTCTTACTCTACTGATTTCTACTGTTCTCCAGTTTTGCATTGCATTGCATTGAAATGAAAGTCACATTTCCTGCCACAGTTGTTTGCTGCTTCTCCACCGAAGCCAGGCCTGCAAGCTCTCCACCATCAGCCATCACTTATCAGTTACCCTCCTTCACTGCCTCGAATTTTAGTCATACTCAAAAACTGCTAGTTGAAAGAATAATTAATTTCATTATTATTTTCTGTTTAAATATCCAGTCATATTCACTGAATTAGAACATCTTTTTAGAATGTTTTTTAGTCTGAAAATGACAAGTACCTTTTGAAATTAACCTTAATGCAGGTACCAAACTTGTCCTTAAACCACAATAATTGTATTTATTTTACTACTATAATGTACTATTTTAATCTTAAATCTTATTTTTATTAGTTGGAATGGCTGCCAGCACAACACTGCATTATGTCGTCGTGACAGAAATCATCACTAGAAAAATGCATTATCATCATTCAACAATGATTACTGAAAAAGACGTACTTCGTTCCTGCAGTTCCTATACTGTCTACGAGTGGCGCTGTGTGAGCAGACAACAAGCAGTACTCTTTGAGTTCCGGGTCAGAGGTGAACTCCTCCATCTTGTGGCTGCTATTGCTTGCTGTGCTGTGCTGCTGTTTTTCCTAAATTACTGAAGGATATTGTTGAATTAAGTCCATTAACCCAGACGAAGGGTTCCATTGGGTGTTTTCCTTGCAACTACGTGACGGTGAGTCGTTTATTTAATGTCGGTTTTATATTATGGTAGAAATGCGGTGGCTAGGCTACACGGCACTGAGCTATATGCTACACGTATTGGCATCTTAAAAATGGTCTTATAAGCTTAAAAGATCATTCTACTATTGTTGATTTTGTGGCCGAATACAAGATATGTTCTCAAAGCGTTAAATAAGCCCTTTGATTTTTCAACATTTTGTCTTTTAAGGATAATTTTAAGTTACTTTTCATTAAATTTGTCAATGGCCTATGGAAGTCTGGTGGGATGGCAGTAAAAGCCTAACAGCAGCGCGATCTCTCCTCCGCTGCAGCGCCGGTAAAGAGCTGCGTGAAGCTGACACCCCACCCACAGAAAAAACTCAGTTAAATAGACGGAATGGTTTGTGCCGTTAAAATTAGCGTTTGTGCTGTTTTGGTTTTGAAGATATTAAAGAATATTTGTTAAGGTCATCCAGAGTTCACCATCTCCCCATTTTGCTTCGAATCCGATCAAACTGGGCTACTTTTTTTAGTGCTTCGTTTGTGCAGGTTTGTGCCGTTAAAATTAACGTTTGTGCTACCTTGGTTTCGGAGATATTATGAATTTTAATTTCAGCCGATGACGTCATCCCAGACCGCCGCTTCAAAATAAAGTGCTACGTTTTTCTTTCTTTGTTGGTGCTGAGCTGGATCCAAAGCAAACCACAGTGGGCTACTTTTTCAACACGCAGTGACCATTTCGAAGAAGAATGTTTTGAACATGACATGAGAGTGAGGATTTTCGGTAAGTTGATTTGTCCTCCGCTGCAGCGCCGGTAAAGCCGTGCTGCAGCGGAGCGTGCGCGCACACACACACATACGCACACACACACACACACACACGCGCATACATATAAACTGTAGGACCCGACAGAGTTTGCCCTGGAAATAAGTACGGCTGGATTCCGTCAAAAGTCCGGTTTCTGTCAAGAAACTCTTCTAAAAAATCCATATCGCTATCAGATGATGATAGCTCCACGCAAGGACGTGAAGAGACTGTTGGAGGGGCAGGTGCTCAAAGGTAAAAGAGGGCACATGGGGCACGGATTTAAAACACGATACAGAAACATACCTTGCTATACAACCGGCTGAACTGTACCAACCCTTACTATAAAGAATGTAACATGGAATCAAGGGCGTAGGTTTGATTTGAACTTTGGTAGGGACACTATTGGTCCAAAGCTTCATTGGTCCTACACAATATGCATGCTCCTATTTTTTGATGCTCGATTTGAGCATTAGGATGCGTTTTGCTTGTCTAAAAAGAAAAGGCAGCATTATTTGCTACATTTATACAAATTTTATAAGCACGACACACACTAGATGCTGTTTGTTTATCTTTAAAGCATCACAGGATCTGATCAATGTCGAATTGGGACTTTTTCCCACTTTGAAAAAGTTTGCATTTGAACTTACCAGCAACAGCGACAGATGGTAAATACGTGCCTATTAAACCAAATATATTCAAAATATGTCTGTTGTCTAGATATATCCTGTATTTTATTTTGAAGATATAGAAATGTGCAGAGATAAACCCCACCCTTATTTTTTTTTTAAATCTAAGAAACTCTGTCAGCATCATAAAACACAGCAAAATTATACATTCAAGGGACTGCAAATAAATGTATTGTATTTACTTTGCACTGGAAGTAGAAGTGTCACTGACACTGACAGCATTTCAAATTTTAAATTCAAACTTCAACAAATGTACAACTGCACTGTAGTTACTCTCTTTAGCCCATTTCATGTAATTTATCTTAACATTCCAAACACATTTCTTACATCATATATCTGAAGTGTAGATAACAGCTTCTCCTTACCTACATCCTCTCAGACAACTAATTATTTCCCTAACAATAGTGAGATTTCAATGTTTAAATGTGCAGCAAATCTTAATACATAAGGAGCATGGAGGACCCAATACTGTACTTTAAGTAAGATTAGTGACACTAAAACTGATCTGTTACATGAGTGATTGTCCATTTCATCATTGAAATGAGAACATATTAATATACTATTGGGTTACACTAGTAAGACTATTAAAGAACAGCAGATTAAACTTTAAGATATGTAAAGGCCTATATTAAATTAATTTTGCAACCACATCAACAGATTAAATAATTTTTTCTTTATTTTGGTGTTTTTGTCTTATTAAAATTGGTGGGGGTGTCGGCGACGTTGCAGCGTAAACAGGGGCGTAATGCAGCTGCTGTCGGGTGAACATTATTGCACACTGATAGCGCAAAGAAAACTAAAATGATGCAGCGTGCTGCTGCTGCAGCGCATTGACTCTGCTTCTCCCGGCACCGTCTAGCGATCACCACCTCCCCTCCGCCGCTATTTAAGTAGAACAATGACCAGTGCAAAATTAAGTTCTATTTACCGAAGATGAAGTGTAGACTGCACATTCTGTCGTAGTATGATGGCTCCCACAGTCCATTGAGATTGTCTGCCTGCATCCTTTTCATGGATATTATTCATTTCTTTCTTCTTTCCTTGTCCTTTGGTAAACGACAGAAACGTACATCCAACGATTTGGAATGCCTCTGTGTGCAACCGGGAGCACAACAAGTCGTAGACATTGTTTAGATTCCAAAAATAAACTAACTAAAAGTACGTTCTAAATCACACGTTTTGTAATGATAGTAGACGGGAACAGTTCTGCTTTTGCCTACCTGCGGGACCCGGATGTTGCGCGGACGCCACGTATGACGTCACACGTGAACTGGTCTATAGTGCATCGTGACAAACAGAGCGTTGGGACTTGCTCAACAGCGGGTCCGCTGAGTGACATCACAAAATGGGAGGTGACAGTACTATTCTTGAACAAGATGGGTTCCTCCACATAAACATGATTAAAAGAAAATTATTCTTAATTAAAAAAACGTATAATTTATTGCACAGTATGTAGTAGTTTTATATTTAAAGTACTTTCAGCAGTTTGATTTCTGATTTTGACCGGACTTCTCCTTTAAGCAGAAACGTGCCTCTACTCAGCGCTGGTTCTCAGACCAGTGTGATGCGTTTGCGAGCGTCAGAAAGCTATGGTGCATTCAGGAGCATGGGACATTTCTAATTTACAAGGAAAGGCACATAAAACCAAACACAGCCCGAACCGTAGGGTCTACCCCCACAAACTATATATCAAAACGTGCGTCTCGATGCCGTGAAGTGTGCTATTAGTACTTCACGCCATTTCCAGTTACCATGGCAACGAAATTAGCGAAAAACCACTATTGCCTGTTTAAAGTTTGTTGTGTTTTTTTCAGTTAATAAATATGTTTATTGTCAGTATACTGATGTCTGTTTATTTGTATACATGACAATGGTAACTAGTACAAGGTTTAACATGCAAAATGTATAAACATACAAACATGTTAAAGAAAATTGAGCAAAAGGAAAACATTTACTCCTAAACAGTGCCCCAGCAACAGCAAGAACTAGATTCTTTGTGAGAATTGGCAAGAATCTATTCAATAAATTGGGGAAAGCTTCCCAATGAGAAGAGTAAACACAGAGTTGGTGGATAAAGACCACCTACATACCAGGTATGGACTTATAATGTGGAGTACTCTGTGTCAGGACCCTCCAAACCAGAGTCAATGTCAGAAGTGCCTTTTTGGGGCTAAAGACAAAATAACCAAAGCTGTTGACCTGTGATCGACAGTAATCCATTGCAAAAAGTTATATATTACAATATACATGCTAAATTATGGGAAAACCACAAGGAAAGCAACTTAAAAAATCCAAATAAACAACAAATGTAACAAAACAGAAAAAGCAGTGCAAGCGTCTAAGTAAACTAACAGAAAAAGCAGTGCAAGTGTCTAAGTAAACTAGGAGTTTATTTCACAAGTGCACAATGATAGAAAAAGGCTTCTTTTAAAAATGTTGCCAACTTTGGAACAGTGCTTGTATGGTTTCATTCTAGGGCCCCACAATTCCTAGCAATGCAAGGGAGAACCACCAATGCAGATAAAGACAGCAAACATTGAAAATGGAAACATAAGCTTGTTGTTGCTAAGTATCTGGTTGCTACAACTTCCAGAAGGTGTAGGTTTTGTTTGTGTCACATGAACATATTTAAATATTATGTTGAGCACACCTTTTTGTCATATGTTACCCATAAACACATTGAATCTGGTACAGAAATGTCCAGTGCTGAAATGGCTGCAGACTTTCCGGGCTGGGCTCTGTAGTCACCACAGGTGCTGTCCAGTGCCTAATCCAATGAGACTTTGAGTGCTAATGGAGGTAAGGCCCTGTCTTAAGTTTTGACCCATGGCAAAAGGTTAAATACTAAAATATTGGAAAATCTTGGGGTATTTGTCTTACCTTCCACAGTGTCAGCCCACTGATTCAATTGGTTTTAGTGTCTTCCCTGTGTTGTTTTCTGATGTTTCTTTAATGACAACAATTTACATAGAAGACAGACATTTTGCCTTCCTGCACACAAATCTTTTTTCAAACACTTGTATCAAACCTCTGCTTAAGAAGAACCTCTAAAAACATTTGATTTAAAATCCCCAAGCAATAAAAGCCTACAACCAAGGATAATTTTTAAACAACCAAACATATTTGAAATAAGCAGCATCCGATCTGAACAGCTTACAATTTCCTTTCCACCACATACAGAAAGAGACACATTTATAATTCTTACAAGCCCTTAACAGATATACCTTACACCGTACAAAAGCTCAGCCTAACTAACACTCAGAAGCTTTGCCTTTAACGGTTATGCACACCACCAGGCGGGCGCCTTCTTCAACTTCTTCAGAAGTTGAATGTTTCTAGTTAGGCGCCCGCCTATGCATTGAAAATGCATGGCGGAGGCCTTATGTTATGCACCTAATAAGGGTTTCTTTATTATTATTATTATTATTATTATTTATTAATTTTCCGTCACCGTTAATACAGCCCGAACCGTAGGGTCTACCCCCACATACTATATATCGAAACGTTCGTCTCGACGCCGCGATCACGGCTTTTTGTACTTGACGCCATTTTGACTTACGGTTGGAACAAAATTCGCAAAAAAACACCGAAAAATTGTCATTTTCAACACTCTACTGTGTCGTCATGCTTTCACCTACAAACATCGTTTAACTTCCAGTTTGTAGATATATCTTTGAACTATTCAGAAGTGAAAACGGAATGTGCATATCTTTTATCGTTTTCTTATCACGCCATTTTCAGTTACCATGGTGACAAAATTCTCCAAAAAACACAGAACAACTTTAGCCTACTCGCTCAATTTTCACTCTACGTGCAAAAAGTATACATCAACACGTAGGTATTTCTGTCTGGATTCAGGAAATGTAACCCTCATTGGTGTAGGTCTTTTAAATTTTTTGCAAATCACCTCAGACCGGCAACAACCCCAAAGACAAAATTATGCAAAAAAGACCAAACAACTTCAGCATACTCGCTCAATTTTCGCTCTACGTATACAAATTATACATCAAAACGTAGGTCTTTTTGTCTGGATTCAGAAAATGTAACCCTCATTGGTGTAGGACTTATAGATTTTTATCATCACGCCATTTTCACCTACCCTGGTGACTAAATTGTCTAAAAAACAACAAACTTTAGCCTACTCGCTCAATTTTCACTCTACATGCACAAATTATACATCAAAACAACTGTAGTTGTTGGGAGTTTTCCGTGCAGCAGACAGCCAGCCAGGGCCGGTCAAAGCCATAGGCGTACTAAGGGGCCGCTTGGGCCCTCTGGTGTAATGGGGGGAGCCCCTCAAATTTTCCTTTTTTTTTTTTTTTTTTTTTTTACAAGTAACAATTCAATAACCTCAGTTATACGCACCACCAGGCAGGCGCCTTCTTCAACTTCTTCAGAAGTTGAACGATTCTAGTTACCAAATATTATTGTAACAGAACACCTAAGTAGCAACTTCTGTTTTGTGAACTTATTAGCTCTTTCATTCCACGTGTTCAATTTTGTAAAAAGAGAAATGGAAATACAACTTTTTTTCATCCGATTCATCGATTAATCGTAAAAATAATCGACCGATTAATCTATTATTAAAATAATCATTAGTAGCAGCCCTGATGTGAACGCTTGCGTACCTGGTTCCGCCTCAGGTTCAGCCCTTGAAACACCCAGATTCAACCATAAATGGTCAATGCAAAGCATCTCATGAATATTAATGTGGATGAAAATGGGTAGACTGATTGTTTTTTTCATCATAGTGAAACGGCAACCACGGAAATTAAAAACCTACGAAACTGTAAAAAACAACCACAGAGAAGAGTTCATTAAATGTGTAAATCAGAAGCAAACGAACATATGTTGCCCACATTAAAAGAACTTGTTAAAAAGTTAAATTGATCAGAGTTTTGAATGCCAGATGACAGGCTCACACCGTGCTCCATGTTGACACTCCTCTGAGGCATTTGCATCATGAGGAATGAGAGGACTCCCCCCTGAAGATAAAGACCCCCCCCCCAAACAACACTGCAAAAAGCTGTTTAGGAAACTGATGGGACTGTATACTTAATTTTATTTTAGATTTTATACGGCTTATACACATTCTTTTATTTATTTGAAGGGGGCTTATGTGTAGTTATGTGTCACCAGCACAAGCATGAATAGCACAGCGGTTCTGAATGCTTATGGTGAAGTTGATCTATGATTAAAGTCCGACATGGAGTGAAATGGAAAGTCTGAGAGGAATCATAATGCAGTTTGGCTGCAATTCACCACTTCACCATCTGTGTTCCCCAATCTCCAAAATGTGCGTGCGTATAGGACAGAGTTGCCGTGCGGACCGCACATTTTCCTGTCAAGTTTTTTTAAAATATAACCCAACTTTTACATGGAATGTGACATACTGACATTTCAGGCCCCATTTTGTGCGTACGCAAGTTTTATAACGCATGTGCAACCCTGCAGATGATTCCGCCCTGGATTACAAAACTGGATATAAATATCCTGCTTTTCAATAACATTTTACTGACACTCCCCCCCCCCCCCCACCCCAGTTCGACTACCACAGTAAAACAAATCTAAGAAGAAACCCTGCTCGTTATGGGAATATCCGGAGATATGGTGACAGCTGGAACAGCTGATCAGTCATGCCATGTAAATGTTCACTACATCAGAATCTTTTCAGCAAATTTCTTTCCATCTCCCGTTTTGCGCATTACCTCTTTTTCTTAAGTGAGCATAAAAGCTTTTTTGCAAAATTTAAGGACGTTATTTCAAATAATGCTGTTTCCATCAACCTTTTCTAGCGCAATATTTCAAAATGTACATAAAAACGTTAACGGAAACTGCATCTACTGTGAGTCACTTCTGGTTCCTAGAAAGCATCCTCTCTTAGGACCTGAGACATTCCTTACACATTGATAGCATTCGTGAGACAGCCCAACCAAGACTGTCTTTCCTGCGGCAACTCAAGAAGTCCAACCTTCCTCAAGACCTACTTAGCTACTACACTGCCACTACACACACCGGCTGTCTTGTGCTTATCCATCTCTGTGTGATTCAGCTCACCCACAACTTGACAAATCCAAACTGCAACAAACAATTAAAGCTGCAGAGAGGAACATCAGGACTGACCTTCCATCCATTCTTGACCTGTACAGGTCCAGAAAAAGGGCTGTTAAAATAGCTATTGATCCAACTAATCCTGGTCAAATGTTATCCAGACTACTGACAGTGCTACAGAGCACTAACGGCCAAAACAAGCCAACACGGAGCCAGTTTCTACCCCCAGACTGTGTACAGTCAGGGTAGCCAGCTATTCTGGTGCAAAAAAATAAATAAATCTCAAGCACATATTGCCCCTGTTCTTATCTTTGTCCTCTCCAAATGTATTTTCTGTTATAGATTATAGTTGCTGTGTGCTTACTGATACTTGTAAAAAACTTGGCAAAATAAGGTTTAATTCTGATTTGATTCTGAAATAACTTTGGCAAAAATATCCTGTAGATTACCACTATTTTTGTAAAGATAAAAACACAGAACATTACATAGAACTGTATTTTCTGTTAGTGTTTTTAGAACGTCTCTCCTTGCAAGAAAAATTCTAATTTTAACTAAATCCTGTGAGTGAGACAAATGGATAGACTAAAACATACACCGGTGATTGCCACATTTGTAAAACAAAATAGCTACAACTCATTATAATCCTAGCGTTATGGAGGTGCTCAGAACAACACAATAAAGCTTCCCTTTAGTAATTAGATGGTGTAAAGAGGCCCTAAGCATGTGCCTAATGTGTATAATTGACTCACCCATGGGTGTTAGACGACAATCCTCACTCGGCTTTTGGATAACACTTAAGAACTTGTAGATCTTTTCGAAGTCTACAACACATTTAACTCCAAATTTCTTCGGGCTTTGTATTGTGGGATGTTTACTCATCTGTCCAAACCTGGCATGAATCACTTCAGCTGTTTCGGAGAGTGGGACTGTGGAGTGTGAAGAGGAAAAACTGGAGACAGGTAAACCATATGATGAAACAACAGACTGTGCTGCCGTCGGGACAGGGGAGAGATCAGAAGCAGATGAAGTGGGAGGCTTATGAGAACAGGAAGACAAGGAGGCAGGAACTTTGTTTGAGAGCAGCTGGGCAGTCTGGTCTGTAGGGCTCACACTTAGCACATTGGTGTCTGAACATTCAGCTGGAGGGATGGGATTGGCAGCAGTGGGAGAAGTCTTTTTCTGGGGTGTAAGAGCTTGGCTGGTTTGCACTTTCACTACTTTAGATGGTGCTGAGAATCTTCTGCTTCCTGACATGGTTGGTGTAGAAGTAATGAGTAACATTGCAGGAGGAACTCTGGCTGGATCTTCACCTAGGCAGATAAAAACATAACCTGTTTAAAGCAATATTTTTAACTACAAAAAATGACAAGTGATTTCAAACTGTCCAATTCAGGATAAATACCAATCTTAACATACACAAAAAAATGTTTTACAACTTCTCCTTGTACATAAACTATGACAATTTGCTATAACTTGTCTTTAACTTGTCTTAAAGCAACATATCTATTTCTGCAAACTGATACTGGTTTTGACTGTTTAAAAGGAAGCCCTACAAATAACTTCAATGGCTTATTAAGCCAGGGGCTGACCAAGTGCAAGAGCTATCAAGCAGAAGTATCAACCTAGTTTGGGCTTTCAGTTTCAAAAAGCTAGATCTACCCAGGTCTATTAGCATCAAGTTGAGCTTCAAGCCTAATCCGCTCTGTAAGGAGGTAAGAACTAAAGTAGCACCTGCAGGAGAAAGAACAATTAAAGGCAAAACCATTGGCAGCACAACATGCATTAAAAATATCCCTACTGACTTCGGTAAAAACACTCACAGTAATTGTGGGGGGTTTGGCGTGGATCCTCAAAGCCAAAGCCCTCCGCAATAATTCTCCCAATGGTTGTGTCATAACTTATGATAAAGCTATCCAACGC
>NW_023396470.1:0-24623 GCF_011125445.2 Fundulus heteroclitus
GAGGGGGCTACCTTTCGGAGGGGGGGGTGGATGGCGCCGGGTACCCCTTTCGGTGCTCCCAGTTTTAAACACTGGAGAACAACATGCAGCTACACAACATCGGAGCGGGCGTAGGGAGGATCGGGGTCTTTCCCACACCCCAGACTCGGGCTGACGCCACTGCTCTCTCCAAAAAGGGGTGGGGGGACTGGTGGCTAGGGTAAGGTGGGGGAGGGAGTTGGTTTATTAGATATTTAGGGAGAGAGGGGGGTTTTGGTTGGGTGGCCCGTACGGGTGATGTTGGCCCACTCCCTGGGGGCCTGGGCCGGGGGGCGTCTGGTACGGGTGCTGGATCGGGGGTCCGGAACTGGCAATCGGATAGTCGGATTGTGGTGGATCCCCCCACTTGGGATTGTTGGATGTGAGTGTTATGTGGAAATGTGTGTATGTCCCCCTTTTTTTTTTTTTTTTGAAAGTCTGTGTGTGGTGAGTGGGGCACTAGGGTGGGATGGTGTGAATGAGATTTTTTATAATTTTTTTTGCCAGGTTCGGGTCCGAATCGCTCCCTCTCCCAAGAACATCTCAAGTCTCCGCTAGGTGCCTTTGGTTCTTCACAACCACTATTGAGCATTATTCTTCTGGATAAATTTCACATACACAAGTGCAGTCTCACAAACACCCACAGGTGCTGGGTTCCAGGTACTACAGTAAGTGTTCACGTCTATACAGAAAGCCCGTAATTATTTTTTTTACTTTCTTTTCTCAGGTGTCACATTATACATGTCAGTTTAAATAATAATACATATGATTTAGCAATGGTATCAAGGTGTTACTTTATTGTATCTGTTACACTATGTCCGTTGGCTGCGCTGTTCTTTTTACATCTCTCTTACCAGGTGATGAAGCAGACGGAAGACGTTTTATAATTCTTTAACTTTTATTTCTTCTTTCTTTCACCTCTTCTCTTTCTTTTTTTCTCTTCTTGTTCTTCCTTTACTCTCCTTCTTTCCCATTGTAGTGTCCACATAATTTGAAACACTCCCCACAGGAATCACAACACAAAAAAAAGATCCATTATATATTAAAGTGTTTGAGCTTTCTGTTATTAACAAATATACTTTTGAAGAGCAACCTTTGGAGTTATTTCTAATTTTCCTTCTTAAACTTATTAATTCTTGCTCTGTGTGTTAAGCTTATGTGTGAAATGTGAAACGTTCATCCGCCAGTATTAGAGATTCCTCGGGGCTGTCAGTCCATTATTTCTACAGGTGAACTTCTGCAATCATCTAATAACATTTTCAGTCATTGGTGAATTTAGATCAGAGTAAACAAGGTAGGTTTCTTGTTTTAACATTTTTTTATTTAAGAATATATTTAAATTCATAACATATTAACCATTTAAAAAAGTTCTATTAAATGTCAAAATAAAAACATTGTTCCAGGATCAGCAACTACCAACTATAAAGAGCAGAAGGAAAATTTGCACCTAAACTATCAGGCTTCTCTTTGTGTAGAAATTGTTTTACCAACAATATTAGTTAACTCTGTGTGATATTTCTGATGGATATTATTGGGAAAAGAAAATTACTTTTTGCACCTCAGTGATAATTTCTCTTTTCTTAGTTACCTTTGACAAATAAACAGAAGTCTTTGATATAAACATATAAACAGAAAAGCATGAGCAACAAACATGTTTCTTGTCTGCATAACTAAAAAACTTCACATCCAGTAAACAGGCTGGTTTCAGTCTCTATGATAAACCAGAAGACAACACAAATCAACTTCCTCAGTTTATTTTAAAGCTTCCACAGATCTTAAGCAATCCTGGCAGGACCTCTAGAGTCTGATTGCAGCTGATGGAGTTTAGTTTGCAGGCAGAGACTAAAACATTTCAGGCAACAAAAGGAGAGAGACATGAGAAAAGAAAACGAGTTTCAGAAACAGGAGCAATACCTGATAGGACAGTCACGATGTGAAAACTAAAGCAAAGTCAACATTAAAATAGGCCAAGGCTGATAAACAGGAAAGGTGACTTCTGTACCTTGTTCAGTACTTTGTTTAAATGTGAAAAACGTGATTTAAGGGCATCATGTTGACCTGCATGAAAGACATGGAGGCTCTGGAACATTCAGGAGCTTTACACCTTGGAAGGAACACCAGAGGAACACGGACCACCGCTGGAGAAACTTCGGAGCTGGTGTTAAATTTGGTTTCATGTAGCAATAACATATATAAATGAATGTTGCCCTTTTTCTACATATAAGTATTTAAATTTCCATGACTCCAAGTTCTTCCAGTTTAATCCAATGTTTTAAGAGGAATGTTTATATCTAAATTTAATTTATACTAGGTCAACAAAATCCTTTAAAATCTTGATGTTGAATATTAAACTTCAGGTAAAGATTACCATAAAATAAGTAACACTGCAGGAAAAAAATGTTGTACTAAACAAGATCCTACTAGAGGAATCCTCTTTGCATTTATCCACCAAAGTATTGTGTTTCACTTTATAACACATGTACAGTCAAAGGTGACAGTAAAGACATCAGAAATCCCTTCCATGACACGATGGTTGGGCCTGTGATGGACCGGTGAGCTGTCCAGGCTGGACTCCTCTTCTGGCCTGGAGACAGACACCAGTTCCTGCTGTGACCTTGAACTTGCAATGGTTGGATGGATGGAAAGAAGAAATCCTCTGACAAGGTCACGATCATGATTCCTGAAGCTCCAACACTTTGTTGCCATCATCTGCTCCTTCTGCATTCTGTGGAAAAGGAGACAAAAAAGGATTGGTGAGAACTCCGCTGCTCTCACCGTATACTTTGAAAATGGCTGAGAGTCACAAGAAGCAAACCGTGTTCATGTTTATGAGAAGAAGAGGAAGGCATCAGTAAAAAGAAAAAGACCAGATTGGATTTGGGATTTTCTCTTCTTCCCTTGACCCCCGAGGAGCAGAAGAGCAGGTAAGACGGTCTTGTGCATCCGGAGTTATTCAAAAAGGGACTTGGGCGTTTCTTACCTACATTTCTGTGAAAATCGACAACTTTACCTTTGATAGATATTTATAGAAGTCAGATGATTTTTGTCTGTGTTTTTGCCACTGTCACACCCAAATGTCCCCGCTGTGGGACACTAAAGATATTTCTATTCTAATGATAGAAAACTATTTTTTACCATCACTGTATCTTTAAATGCAAACTAAACTAAACTAAGTAAAACAAATTGTTTCCGAAGTGTCTATAATTCCTGTTATCTAAATTCATAGTTATTTTTCTTACCTTCCCCTGTATGTTGGAGAACCTAAAGCAGCTAAAAGAAAAAGAAACAGAATATTAACTAACCCCAACATGTAACAACAGAGCAGCAGGTTTACATCTGAAACTCATAGAAAAGCTCATCTCACCACTCAAAGAGGCAGAATGCACTGCAGAGCATTATTATTCCCAGGATCTTCAGAGTAACATAAACACTGAGTCCTGCTGAAGGATGAAAATAATTGTTTGACAGTTTCAATAAAACAATGAAATATTTAGAGTCCAATTTAGACTAAATTTGGGTCAAAACTGCAATGATCTTACAGCACCATTGAATAAGGGCTAACTGTTTGTTCAATATTTAAAAAAATTTCATAGGTTGTTAACAAAAGAACACCTTAAATCACAACAATCAATATTTCAGATATAGAAATTTAAAGGATACATTAAGAAACAAGTGTATAAAATTACCTCCACCACTAAGAAGGATCACTGATGATGTCTGATGACCCAGATCATTTGTAGCCACACAGTAATACTCTCCTCCCTCAGTAGCATTGAAGCTGTAAACCTGCCCCACAGAGACATCAATGGCTCCATGTTTGCTGTTCCTGAACCAGGTGAAGCTGGCAGGAGGCTTGGCTCTGCTGGAGCAGCTCAGCTCCACCCAGCTACCTGCTGACACCAAACCTGATGGACTGATGGATGCTGAGGTGTCTTTAGGAGCATCTGAGGAAAATGGGACACACATTAACTTTACTGATCAGAAACAGCTGAACCATGACGTGCTGACAGGATCACTTACATGAAACACTGAGAGTCACTTCTGTCTCTGCTGTCTTGCTTCCTCCATTCACAGGATATGTGGCAGAACAGCTGATGTTGTATCCATCATGTGTGTCTGACAGAGTGATGTTCTCCTGGATTTTAGTTGTAAAGGTTCCCTCTGTGTTTTTCTCTGTTTGTCTGTGAGAGTCTTGTTGGAGATTCCAGGTGAGTTCAGGAGGTGAGTGTGGACAGGGAGTCAAAGCTGAGCAGCTGATAGTGACAGACTGATGCTCCTTCAGATCAGCAGGGATGTTAATGCTGGGACTCCAAGGAGCATCTGGGGTTTAAATAAGACACAATTTACTAACATAAATATTTTGTGCAGATTAAAATATAAAGAATAGATTTCAGATAAAAATGAAGCTGATTTACCTTTAACTGTTATGTTGACAGGATCAGCACAAGCTGTTGCTCTGTAGTTCCCGTTCTCAACTCTGAAGAAGTATCTTTCTGTAAAACTTGTGTTTAAATCAGGAAACAGAGTGGTGCAGTTTCTCTCTCTCAGGTTTCCAATAATATTCAGTGAAAAGGTGTTTACTGACCCACTGCTGTTGAAAATAACGTTTGGACTGTGGCCAAAATTCAAGTTATTTTTTATCCAGATTCCATAGATAGTTTTGCTGCTATCAAATGTTTTGTCCTCTGTATTAAAGCTACATGGGATTTGCAGACAAGATCCATTCAGAGCTTCAATCTTCTTTGGTGCAGTGATTCTGAGGCCTGGTTTTTTATCACCACAATAAGCCAAAGAACCTATAAAAACAAACAAATGATGAACATAATGTGGAGCAAAATCTGCCTGCAGAGAAACTTCATAATCCACAAACTCCAGTTCAGCTGCAGCATGTTACACATGGAGCCTTTGAACAATATCAGGATCTAATGTTTCAGACTAGAAATGATTCATGGGACGTCTCTGAATGAAAGGAAGTGAACAAACAGCTCACCTGGAAGAAAGAAGACACTCAGTAACATGTTGACTGCCAACACGCTCTCACACAGAGCTGCCATCAGATTCAGGTGGTCCTTCTTCATCTCAGACTGGAAACCAAACATTTAGGTAATTTATTAAAGTAGGTCTGAAATTAGAGGTATAGCTCATAGCAAAGCAGCTTTAAATGCACTCTACACATTTCACCCATAAGCTTAACATGCAGATCAAGAATTGGTAAGTTTAACTCCAAGGTTTCTCTTCAAAAGTTTTCCCAGCACTCAAATCAGGACAGACTTAAAAATGTATTTATGTTACCAACATTTGTTGATAACGGAAAGCCAAAACACTTGAATATATACTGTATCTTTTTGACAAAATGTATAAATGAATAAACCTTAACCCTTAATTGATCATTAATGTAAACTTACCAGGATTTCTGCAGCTGAAACTAAAACACTTTAGTCTTAAAACCAGTTGATGTGTTAAGATGAGTTGATCAGCAGCAGAATAAACAGCCACCTCCTCTGTGAACAGACGTGTTCATTATAGAAGTCTTCATCCGATCTGCTCTGTGAAAAAGGAAGTCAGTTCTTTCTCTTAATTTAAGCATCATGACGTAATCTCATGAAGTATGGTTTAACACATATTTCATTTGGTTTGCTTTATGTGCTAAACTTATTATAAACCTTTGTAGACATTTTATATTGATTTGTGTATTGCATAAACACATATATTTTTTATCAAATATGATTTGTAGCCAGTATCCACTGGGAAAGATCCAACTTTCCCAGTGGATACTGGATCACCTCACTGGTCGACCTTAGCATGTGACAACACGGAGCTGTGTCTCTGACAAGTTGACCTGCAGTACAGGAGCACCGCAGGGAACTGTACTAGCACCGTCTTTGTTCACCTTATACACCACAGACTTCTCCATCAGCTCACCAGGCTGCCACCTGCAGAACTTCTGAAGGTGGCAGCCTCATCAGAGAAGAGGATGAGTCCATGTACTGATAGTGGATCCAGAGCTTTGTAGACTGGTGCCAGCAGAACCATCTCAGGGCAAATGCAGGGAAAACAAAGGGGGGGGGGGGGGGCGACTGGATAAACTCATTAGGAGGGCCAGCGCTGTCCTAAGGTTGTGGGAGACAGAAGAACTGTAAGGAAAATCACATCACTGATGGACAATGTCTGCAACAACTCCCATGCACGGAGTTGTTGCAGAGCTCTTTCAGGGACAGATTGCTGCATCCCAGATGTTTGCCACTGTGTTACGCCCCCAAGGTCTAGGGGTTCAGGAACGGGGTTCAGGAGCGGTAACAAAATGTGTACAGAGAAAATAAGTGGAATGTAAGATGATTTATTACATAAAAAAATGGTTTTACAAACCCAAAACATAATACTCTTTAACCCAATTATTACAACAAAGAAAAGGGCTAATAATCTCAAGAATGTGAAGTGCAAATTAAATGACAAAATGTCAGTCTAAGGCAGTGTTGTAGTACTCGAGTCCGAGACTCGAACTCGAGTCTGAGTCATTAGCTAAATTTAGAGACTCGTGACTTGACTTGGACTTGAGCACTGATGACTCGAACTTGGACTCGGACTCCTACATTCAGATCATTCTGACTCGGAAATTGAGAAAAAAGACTCGACTTTTAGGCTATAATTTTAATATGTCATTAGAATATTATTTGTTGTATGATTTTAATATCTAAATGTCGTACCGCGCACGTGACGTCACCATCTCACGAGCAACGCCTCTTGCCGCTAAGGTTGGGCAAACAGTGTGAGAGCAGAACAACATACCAACGTTCAGCTCAAACGATGGATTGAGTGTCGAGGGCTCGGAAAGACTGGAAAACTGGCCGAGTTGATAGAAAGGTAAGTCGTTATTTTTCTCCTGCTCGGCGTTCATGGCGTCATCGGCCGTTTTTTTTCTGTTTGTAGTCACCGTCCAGGAATCGGTATAAATTTTCCGTCCTGCCAAACAATTTAGTCCGGCCCGGTGGCCAAATGCATTACCATTATCCAACGGCTGTATCTCCTCGCTGCATCGACCGATCTGCACCAGATTTGTTGTGAGTAATGGGGGAACGCTGACGAACGCGTTTGTAGGAATCGCCCGGTGGACGGGCGAGGTAAATGCGTGACAGCATCTGCGCGAACCCCGCCGGCCGGTGTTCTGTCAGACCAGCATACCCATAGTCTTACGCATGCGCAAACTGGTTCTTAACCGGCTAAAAATTATCACCCAGCTGCCGGCAGCAGATGATTGCTGGTAACCGTATCGCTGGGACTATTTTTGCAAGCTAACCGTCGCTTTAGCCGAGCACCGCTACGGTTCTCCCGGCTCCAACTGCTCGCTATCGGGGCTGTGCCGCATAATTAATTACTTAGTTTTTGGGCTTTTTTTGAGTGGTATTGCAATCTGACTGCTTCTTCAAGTTTTCGCAACTTTGTGCAGTTATACGCATGCGCAACCATGTTCGCGCATGCTTAACACTATGGGTATGCTGGTCTGACGCGGTATGCTGACCTGACAGAACACCGGCCGGAGCCGCGGCGGTGGCCAATAGGCTGGAGTGCGTTTGGCTGCGAGGGCCGATCGACGCCGCTTGCGGCTTTAACATCCTTCATATGCGGCCTATCAGCGTACCTCGAGTCGCTGTTGCACGTTCCATAACAACAATGTTTAAAAACCATGGTTAGGAGACGTCTTAGACTTGGAAAAAGCAGTCGTTTTACCGAGTAAAACCAAGGGTAACTACAGCGAAAGAGTTATTAGTGCAATGGAATGTTACTGCTTCATGTCATTCATCACACGTCACGGCATGTTCCTACAACGAACTTGGATCAATAGTGACTCGACTCGGACTCGACTCGGATGAGTAGTGGACTCGACTCGGACTCGACTCGGATTTTTTTTTTAATGACTTGGACTTGACTCGGACTTGAACACTGGTGACTTGAACCTGGACTCGGACTCGAGGCATAGTGACTTGACTACAACACTGGTCTAAGGTAAACCCAAAACAGCCCAAAAGGGAAAAGGGGGGAAAAAAACACACATGCAAAGGAAGCACCAAGCTTCCCAAACACGAGCTTCTAGCTTGTACAAAGTCAATCTAAAAAGCAGATATAAGCTGCTTAACAAAACAAGCTAACACAACTGGTTCAAATTGCCCAAAGCAGTTGTAAGCACCAAAGGTGGGTGAACAGCTTAACAAAATTACTTTCTACTAGCTGCCCCACTGAAGGAATGAGTTCAGGAGTCTTTCATGTAATGCAGGTGGGCCTCATCAGCATCTGATTGGCTTGACAATCCTCTGCTGGTCCAATGAGGTCGCTGCTCCTCTGCAGCCTTCATTCAGCCAATCAGGAAGGTGTTCTGTCACGGATGGACCTGCATAACTAACACAAGCCTGCACAGTCTCAAGAGGCCAGGGGCCGTAACACACTGTCACACCCGAATTTCCCCATTGCGGGACAATAAAGGCATTCTTATCCTTATTCTTACACGTGGCTATTCAACAGGTGTTTGGAACACCCCAATGTGTCACCGCTGTGCTGGAGAAAGGTTTCCTTCAGATCTGATGTGGTGGACGTTCCATCTGCGCAGGAAGCACTGCAAGTTCAACTTCAGTCATGGAAGAAAAACTTAATGGACACAGAAGAGTTGCATCTCGATTGACAGATCAATCAGTTGCTCTTCTTCCATTGTGTGTAGCACGCCGTGGTACTTACTGTTGACGGCTGACCATGCCATGCCACAACGTCTCAATTATGTAAAAACAGCTATGGTTTTTCAAGAAATCATTATCTGATGGGAAAAGACTTCTCCGGAGACCCACCCCCCATGTGACCCCGGGTCATGTGGTTCATGGAGCCCTCAGCAAACATCTCCGCACCGTCAGTCAGTTTTAGCGGCTGCTGATGAGGCAGACGGCAAAAAACAACTTTCTCTTTTCTCCTCACAATTAGTGACCAGTAATGTGTGATTACTTCACTGACTACATTTTATCAAGTATTTTTAGCAGCGGCAGGGAAATTTACAGTTTTTGTTGATTGCTTTGACCTGTTTGAAGAAGCTGGCAACCTCTAAGTTTTCATCATCACCATCTCTGCAGAGCAAAAGACACCTCTTGCAAATGAGTTAACCCATTCTCATTGGTTTGACACTTTTTCCCCACCCTTTTGCAAAACAGTTAACGCAGATATCATTCAAGCAGTCCAAACTCCATTGCTTTAGCTGTGGTAGCAAAACAGAAACCATATGTTCCAAGCTCTTAGAAACTTCTTGATCAGAATGAAATCACTGAAGCACCTGATTGACACTTCTTTACACAATTTTTCAATTTGCTGTCAGTTTTCAGGCTTTACGTAAAAGGGGCCATGTTGAGTGTTGTTCTTTGCAAGCATGGATGGTCTAAGGCAGATGAGAGTCAGAGTAAGAGGTAGATGGGTCAGGGGAAGAAGATTATGAGGAAGAGGAGTCCATGTGCGAGGTGGCAGTGTAGCTGGAAGGGCTGAAGTTACAGATGAAATTTGGGCAACTATGATTGATCATGTGGTAAATCATGGCCTTTCACTTAGAGGGGCGGGACAAAGAGTCCAACCTTTTCTCAATAGAAACACGGTTGCATCCATTGTAAGAGTTTTTCAACAGGAGAGCAGGTATTGCTGCTATACAGTATATACATCTCTATCTATTCCTATAGAGGAATTCTTCAGTGCATGGAGATGGAAGGTATATGATCACCGCCCCATGAGCAGATGCCCTTGCTCAATGCAATGACAAGATATAGATGCAGAGGCTTGTCAAGGATGGATCAGGCATGCAAGAAGATTTTTCCCTAGGTGCATCGCAAGTGAAAATATTGAATGTGACGTAGATGAGGCCATGTGGCCTATTCGTCAAGAGAGAATGGACTAGAAGGAACAAACAGCCCTAGTATCTTCTGTTGGAATCTTTCATTTTTTGGAATATTTCATTTGTTTATCTGGAAAAAAAATAATGAATAATCAAAAAAATTTGGATCACAGCATACCTGCTTCTGGATCCATTTTTTGCAAAAAGGCAAATTTGATTACAAATGGCACTGACATGTTAGCTGCGTACAATCTTTGGCTACAATGAACCAGCAATGCTGCACTGATTCACATTGAGTGCGGTATTCTGTATTTTGTTGCCCCTTGTGTAACGAATGATTGGAAGGGCTCAAACATTTGTGTGCAGGTTGTGTTGTTTGAGGGCAAAATGTGCTTTTGGATCATATGTTAAATGTTTTGGCAGAGTTGGAGCCTTTTGCAAACAAAATGTTTCATTTTGACCATTGGTGCCACTGTTTAGACCTCTGCGTTAACTGTTTTGAAAAATGTGTCAAAGCAATCAATAAAAACTGTAACTATTATAGATAAATATAACTGTGAAATGAAAAATAACTAGTTATATTTATATTAGGCTGTGTGTTAAACCCTAACTCATATGATGACAACATGATGTTAAAATTAAGAGAAAGAGCTGACTTTCTCTTAATTGAGAAGGTGCAGTAAAATCAAAAGTGGGTTTATCAGTTCTGCATTAAACTCACAATGACAAGTTTTTAAAATAAATCACGACCAGATACGATAAATGACAGCTTTGTGTATTTTCAATATTTTGTTTGGTATGTTCCTCTTCTGTGATGAAGCTGAACAACTATCATAGCTAAATTTAACAGAGAAATTAGAAAGAATCTGTGGTAATTATGTTCAGTAAATGGCTCTGAGCTGTGTGTTAAACCATACCTCATATGATGACAACATGATGTTAAAATTAAGAGAAAAAGCTGACTTCCTCTTTCACAGAGCAGGAATGACGGAGACTTCTTTAATGAACACGTCTGTTCACAGAGAAGGTGGCTGTTTATTCTGCTGCTGATCAACTCATCTTAACACATCAACTGGTTTTAAGACTAAAGTGTTTTAGTTTCAGCTGCAGAAATCCTGGGAAGTTTACATTGTTGATCAATTAACCAAATATCTCAGCATGTTTATTCATGTATACATTTTGTCAAAAAGATACATTATATACTCAAGTGTTTTGGCTTTCTGTTATCAACAAATATTCATAAAGACATTTTTAAGTCTGTCCTGATTTGAGTGCCGGGAAAACTTTTGAAGAGAAACCTTGGAGTTAAATTTATGAATTCTTGCTCTGTGAGTTAAGCTTAAGGGTGAAATGTGTAGAGTGCATTTAAAGCTGCTTTGCTGGGATGAAGAAGGACCGCCTGAATCTAATGGCAGCTCTGTCTGTAAAATGTACTTCTAACAGTTATTAAGAACAGCAATAATATTAATAATAATACTTTTATTATTATTATTATTGTTATTAGCGAGGAATAGTGCATGTATCTTTCTTGACTCAGATGAAGGCAGTCCCATCAGCTGCTTTAAGGACAATCCTACCAGAACTGGACGCAGAGTCTCTGTTGCCTTGGAGAGCGCCACCATGAGGAACCGGGCCCTTCACGTATCCATGCTGCTGCTGGACCACACTGGACCACACTGGACCAAACTGGGGTCCCTGACAGCGGAGACTTTTCTGAGAGGGCTCACAGAGAAATCCTGACCAGACCAGCAACCCTGAACCAAGCCTACCAGTAACCAGCTAAGAAGGTCTGAGTACTGTCAGCCAAGTTCAATATTAATCAAACTATGCAGCTGAACGGACCAACATTAAAGTCCCTTTTGCAGCAATAGTCAGTTTTTCAGATGCAAATGGGGCTTTCAGGAGGATTTTGTGAACAGAAAGTATTTTTATTCAATCTACAACCATGACTACATGTGATCCCCAAATGGTTCTACCCAAAACTATGGAAAGGTAGCTTGCATTAATAATTCAGTTAAACAACACGGTTGGGTAGGATCGTCCTGATAATAATAATCCAACCGATGTGAGCACATTTGGGAGCTCACCGACTCAAAGTGCATCAAGGGGTGCCTTTAATGTGTTATTCTGTCTTTGTGAACTGATAGCTAAACAAAGTGCTGAAGGAAAATTGAGAAGTTGCAGTAAAATAAGAAGCGGGTTTATCAGTTCTGCATTAAACTCACAGCGACAAGTTTTTAAAATAAAACACAACCACATACGATAAATGAAAGCTGCGTGTATTTTCAATGTTTTGTTTGATATGTTCCTCTTCTGTGATGAAGCTCAGTAACTATCATAGCCAAATTTAACTGAGAAATGAGAAAGAATCTGTGATAATTATATTCAGTAAATGGCTCTGAGCTATATGTTACCATACCTCATATGATAACGTGTTAAAATTAAGATAAAGAGCTGACTTCCTCTTTCACAGAGCAGGAAGGATGGAGACTTCTCTAATGAACATGTCTGTTCACAGAGAAGGTGGTTGTTTATTCTGCTGCTGATCAACTCATCTTAACACATCGACTGGTTTTAAGACTAAAGTGTTTTAGTTTCAGCTGCAGAAATCCTGGTAAGTTTACATTGTTAATCAATTAACCAAATATCTCAGCATGCTTATTCATCTGTACAATTTGTACGTTTTTGCTTTCTATTATTAACAAATATTCATGAGGAGTTTATGAAGTTTCTCATGATTTGAGTGCTGGGAAAACTTTTAAAGAGAAACCTTGGAGTTAAACTTATCAATTCTTGCTCTGTGAGTTAAGCTTATGGGTGAAATGTGTAGAGTGCATTTAAAGCTGCTTTGCTATGAGCTAAACCTCTAATTTCAGACCTACTTTAATAAATCACCTAAATGTTTTGTTTCCAGTCTGAGATGAAGAAGGACCGCCTGAATCTGATGGCAGCTCTGTGTGAGAGCGTGTTGGCAGTCAACATGTTACTGAGTGTCTTCTTTCTTCCAGGTGAGCTGTTTGTTCACTTCCTTTCATTTAGAGACGTCCCATAAATCATTTCTGGTCTGAAACATTAATTTCTGATATTGTTTAAAGGCTCCACGTGTAACATGCTGCAGCTGAACTGGAGTTTGTGGATCATGAAGTTTCTCTGCAGGCAGATTTTGCTCCACATTATGTTCATCATTTGTTTGTTTTAACAGGTGCTTTGGCTGATTGCAAAAAACCAGGCCTCAGAATCACTGCACCAAAGAAGATTGAAGCTCTGAATGGATCTTGTCTGCAAATCCCATGTAGCTTTAATACAGAGGACAAAACATTTAACAGCAGCACAACTGTCTATGGAATCTGGATGAAAAAAAACAAGGATTTTTCTGCCAATCCAAACGTTGTTATTTTCAACAGCAGTGGGTCAGTAAGCACCTTTTCACTGAATATTGGAAACCTGACAGAGAGAAACTGCACCACTCTGTTTCCTGATTTAAACACAAGTTTTACAGACAGATACTTCTTCAGAGTTCAGAACGGGAACTACAAAGCAACAGCATGTGCTGATCCTCTTCACATAACAGTTAAAGGTAAAAGAGCTTCAATTTTATCTGAAATCTATTCTTTATATATTAATCTGCACAAAATATTTCTGTTATTAAATTGTGTTTTATTTAAACTCCCAGATTCTCCTTGGAGTCCCAGCATTAACATCCCTGCTGATCTGAAGGAGCATCAGTCTGTCACTATCAGCTGCTCAGCTTTGACTCCCTGTCCAGACTCACCTCCTGAACTCACCTGGAGTCTCCAACAAGACTCTCACAGACAAACAGAGAAAAACACAGAGGGAACCTTTACAACTAAAATCCAGGAGAACATCACTCTGTCAGACACACATGATGGATACAACATCAGCTGTTCTGCCACATATCCTGTGAATGGAGGAAGCAAGACAGCAGAGACAGAAGTGACTCTCAGTGTTTCATGTAAGTGATCCTGTCAGCACGTCATGGTTCAGCTGTTTCTGATCAGTAAAGTTAATGTGTGTCCCATTTTCCTCAGATGCTCCTAAAGACACCTCAGCATCCATCAGTCCATCAGGTTTGGTGTCAGCAGGTAGCTGGGTGGAGCTGAGCTGCTCCAGCAGAGCCAAGCCTCCTGCCAGCTTCACCTGGTTCAGGAACAGCAAACATGGAGCCATTAATGTATCTGTGGGGCAGGTTTACAGCTTCAATGCTACTGAGGGAGGAGAGTATTACTGTGAGGCTACAAATGATCTGGGTGATCAGAGATCATCAGTGATCCTTCTTGGTGGAGGTAACTAGAGTCTATTCAATCACATTTTTAATGGACACATGTTTTCCACAGTTTTTTTTTTTGTCATTGGTAAACTTTTTTTCTCCTACTTTGCAAAAGGATTTCCCTACTGGGTCTCAATTGTAATTGGAGTCATTTTGTTAACCTCCCTGGTTCTTTCTGTCTGGTAGGTATCAACAATTACAATGATAAACCTAAATTTAATAATTGAGCTTTCATTTAAACCTTCAGATTAATATCTGAACTAGTCCTTAGTCCTACATTTTTTTTTGTACATCTGACCCTCTCATGTCTGTTTCAGATCATTATTGATTCCCTCAGTCAGTCTTTGTGATTTCCTCTCCAACATTGAATTTTTTCTGACAGATCTCTGATCTCTTCCAGGTGCTTTAAGTCCAGACGTTCAACTCCACAACAGATCCAGGTGAGGAATTTTCCATCTTCTGTGTTCAGCACTGCAGTAAGTTTTCATCTGCAGGTTGTGACGACATTTGCTAAACAGGAACAATTTCATTTCCACACAGAGTCAAACATGTGAGGAGGATGCTGTTCAGATGGCAGCCAGTGAAACAGAGGAAGAACTTCATTATGGGGACATGACTTTCCTCCAGAGGCGACCTGAAGCTTCCTCCGTCTCAGTGCAGGATGGAGGACAGCAGGAGTCGGTGTACGCTCAGGTCAAAGTGTCTGCTGACAGTCCAGAGGATCTCTATGCACGAGTGAAGAAGACATAACTTCTGTCACTGTTGTTTGAAAACATGAGAACATTAAAAAAAAAATTCACAGAGATGTTATTTCTTGAATCTGTGTAGTTTTTTTCCCCAGTTTAATGACAGGAAGCTTAAAAAGCTCTTTTTCCTACAAGTCTCACATAAATATGGTTTTATCATTGTAATAGAAAACAATCGTTAATCTCTATTCAGATATTAATTTCCATCTTATTCTCATCTTAAAACTCCTTAATATGTTCTAAAACAGTATATAACACGTTATTTCATTTACATGCTTGATGCATTATATAGATTTAAACCAAACTTAAAACTATGACGTCACATTGGATGATAAAGTTGTATTTTATTGTGGTTGGTGGTAGAGATGCACTGATCAAGACTGTATGCTTCAGATTTATTGATTTTTGTAAAAGCTTTTAACTGCTTGCTGCAATTTTAGTCTAATCCAGTTTCTCTTTAAAAGCTGCTTTTAAGGTCATTGATTAAAAAATTTGGCCTTCTTTCCAGCTCTGAGTTCCATTTTTACCTTCAATATTTGTCACCCTCATTTCATAACCATTTAATGGCAATTCCCATCCATGTATTTGACTAACGCATTTAAATTCATTCTCTTGGTGGTTGAGTATTGTTGATCAAATGTGGAGACAAGCAGCCATATTCTCAAATCTCATGAATGATTAAATTAAATGTATATTATATTCTGAATACTTTTAAAACTCTCTGGCATTAAGAAGCACAAAAATAAATTGGGATAAAAAAAAAACAATGTGGTGGTCAGTAACCGTCACTTTTTCAGCTCAAGCGAAGGAAAAAATGATGGAATCACTCTAGATATGTTCCTCTCCGTAAACACCAGCATCAGATTAGATCCGCTCATTAGTCTGCTGATAAAAAGGAGTGATCACACCTTGGAGAGCTGTTGCACCAAATGGACTGACATGAATTATGGCATCAACACTAGAGATGTCAACTGAACCACAGGAGAGGATTATGAAACTTCTTAAAGAAGGTAAATCATCACCCAATGTTACAAAAGACGTTGGTTGCTGACTATTGTGTACAAACAACAGGAGAGGGTAAAAGGAAAAAAAAGGTTAAAGGAAAGCATGCTGGTAGACCAAGAAGACAAAAAAACTTAACACAATAAGTCTTGAAAACAGAAAAAACAAATAGGAACAAATAGGAGGAAACTTTAGTCACCGTTTGTGACTGAACTGTTAGAAACCGCCCAAAGGAAATAGGATTTACATACAGAGAAGCTAAATGTACACCATCATTAACAACTAAACAGAAGAAAAGGTTACAAAGGGCGAAAGAAAAGTGATTGTGGATGATTGGATGAAGGTTATATTCAGTGATGAATCACAAATCTGCATTGGGCATGGTGGTAATCCTGAAACTGATCCATGACTAGGTCTCCAACCCATAAAGCTGGTCTGGCAACAGCAATGAGAGAAAGTTGGAGTCAGATTGATGAAGACTACCATTTGTTACTCATTAGATCCTCACCTCAGAGACTGCAAGCTGTTCTAAAAGCCAGAGGAGGAGCAACAAAGTACTATTGGTCTGTTGAAGCGTTCTGTTTCTTTTTTCATGATTCCATAATATTTTCCCAGAATTGAGTGATTCTATAATTTTTTTCCCTCTGCTTCAGCTAAAAAGTGACTGTTACCACAATATTTTGTTTTAGTGTTTCTTAAAGCCAGAGAGATACCACTTTAAATGAGAAGTTTTCTGTCAAGTTTGATCTACTTTTTTTCAACAAAATTACAGTTTTTTAAAATCGCTATGACAGAGTTTTAATACATTTAACAGGTTGCCTAAACTCTTAACCAGGGCTTTGAACCGGTTCAAGGAACAGAAACGAAACCGGAAACGTTATTATTTTTTATGATCTGGAACTGGAACACTTATTTAAAAATATTGGTAACCGGTTTTGTTGCTCCAAAGTGACAACACTGGCACGGCTTCCTTCAAAACGGGCTCTTTAATAAATGCCGTGAAAACTACAAAAATAAAGACAAGCTTTAGAAATGGATACATTTACAGACAGTCAGGTGACACATACTGTAACAAAGTTACCTCGTGACCGCCTGCCACTTCGGAGGTCTTTAATAGACTAATTCTTCTTTGTCCACTCTTTTCAGCTACAGCAAATACGAGACTGCTACTCTTTCCCAGATTTCTGCTCCTTCTCTCATGCAAATCTCGCTACCTTTCTTATATACGCAAATCTCGCGATAACTTTTCAACAAATAGTTTCAAAAGAAATAAAATACAATAATTTTACATAAACCTCAAAATTTGAACTAAACAACTTAAAATACATAATCTGAAATAAACATACATTTTTCCAAGAAATAAATCATTTCACTGTCACTTACACTCCCACCAAAATCACTAATTTGTTTCAATGTGATTTTTCAATGAATGTCAGAATTAAAGTCTGTTTTACTCTGTATTAGTCTCAAGTAACGTCACTACCCTATGAATAGGTCTTTCTAAATATATCAACCTTGTCAGTGGTTTTCCTTTGTCAAATGTCGTTTCACTTGTCTTTAGTTTCACCTTTCGAACCTTGCCGTCTGGGCTCTCTAGAGTCTCTACTACTAGAGCTAGCTTCCATTTACATCTTGGAGCATTATCATCTTGTAGGATCACAATGTCATTAATGTGGAGGTTCCGTGAAACTTTTTGCCATTTCTGTCGCTGTTGGAGATTTAACAGATATTCTCGTTTCCATCTTTGCCAAAACTCGTTTGCTAGAAATTGTACTCTTCTCCATCTTTTGTTCAAGTACAAATCCTCTCTGCAAAACTGTCCTGGAGGGGGAAGAATAACTGAAGACTTCATCGTTAATAGGTGATTGGGAGTTAAAGGCTCTGGACCCAAGGGATCATTAAGATACTCCACACTTAAGGGTCTGCTGTTAATGATGGCCATTGTCTCGTAAAAGAGCGTTCTTAGACTAGTTGTATCAAGTCTGTTTGAGAATTTATCTAACATTGCTGTTAGTATGCTTCGTACTGTTCGAATTTGCCGTTCCCAGACACCTCCCATGTGGCTAGCTGATGGAACGTTCATCACAAACTCACAACCAATAGCTCTTTGTGGTTCTTGGTCCATATCCTTCATTAGCTCCAAAAACTCTCTTCTGGCTCCCATAAAATTTGTCCCTTGGTCACATCTTAGTTGTCGAACAGGACCTCTTATGGCAATCAGAACCCGAAGAGCGTTCATGAAAGCATCAGTTGATAAGTCATCAAGTGTTTCAATATGCACAGCTCGTGAACATAAGCAGGTGAACAATAATCCATATCTTTTGACTTCCTTTCTTCCTTCCTTTACCATGAATGGGCCAAAACAGTCAACACCACAATATGTAAAAGGAGGTGCTGTTTTTGTTCTTACTTCTGGTAACTCTGCCATCTGTTGGACATTTGTGGTCTTTCTATATCGCCTACATTTAACACAGTGGTAAATGTGCGAAGAAACCATACTTCCACATCCTAAAATCCATATGCCATTTGCACGTAATTCATTTATGGTCATGCCTCTTCCTTGATGATGTACACGTTCATGGTAGTGTTTAACGAGGAGAGCTGATACGTGGGACTCCTTGGTAAGAATTGCGGGATGTTTGACATGATGATGCAAGGCTGATTGGGACAATCTTCCTCCCACCCTGAGAACATCGGACTTGTCCAAGAAAGCATTTAGTTGCTTTAGTCTGTCATGCTTGTGCAGAGAATTTTCCTTCTGAGATCTGATTTTCTGTATTTCCTCAGTAAAAGCTTCCTTTTGCACTAGCTTGATAATGAAAACTTCTGTGTCTCTTCTCTCTTCAAGATCTGTTGTTTTGTTTGTTCTTTCTTGAACACCTTTAAACTCTTTTATGCATCGTTTGAGTCTGGCAATAGCCTTTACAGCTCTCGACCAATCAGAGAACTTCTTTAGACGCTCTAGAACAGGGCTCACTTGTTTTGACTGCACAGTGTGTGCATGACCTGTACGGAGTTCAGGATCTGTCCCTTCAACTTCTCCCACCATTTCCTTTTTTATTGGAAGATCTTTTTTCCAAAGGAAATCTGGACCCTTCAACCAGTTTGATTCTTTCAGTTGTGCAGCATTTAAACCCCTTGAGGCGTGATCAGCCGGATTTTCCGCTGAGCTGACATGCTGCCATTTTTCAGGACTCGTACTTTGTCTTATTCGTTGAATCCGATTGGCAACGAATGTGTGAAATCTTTTAGCGTCATTGCTTATATATGCCAGTACGACTTGTGAATCCGTCCAATAATATTCTAGTAGATTTTTGATTTCCAGTTCTTGTTTAATTACATCCGCGTTTCGGACTGAAGTTACAGCCGACGACAGTTCGAGTCTTGGGATGGTCATTTGTTTGATGGGTGTAACTCTCGCTTTTCCCATGACGAGTGAACAGCTTATCTGTCCTTCCTTGCTTATTGCTCTAAGGTATGAACATGCACCATAACCGTCAAGGCTCGCATCCGAGAAGTTATGCAATTCATACTGTATGATGTTGATGTCTTGTGAGTAGCTTCGTGGGATCTTCAGAGCTGCCAGCTTAGGCAGGTCTCTCAACCATGCTTCCCATCGTGGTAGAATGTGGTCTGGAAGATCATCATCCCAGTTGACCTTGTCTTTGCATAATGTTTGGAGTATTTGCTTTCCAATCAATGTGAAAGGGGCGACGAACCCAAGAGGGTCATAGATGGAAGCAACAGTCGAAAGCACCCCTCTTCTGGTCAATGGGTTTCTTTAACTTGAACTCTGAACTGGAATTGGTCTGCTTCTACACACCATTGTACTCCAAGTGCACGTTCAATGTGGAGTTCTCCAAAAGCCATGTTCTGATCTTTGGACTGAGCTTGTTCTTCCTGGGGAATTGTTGCAAGCACCTCTTTATTGTTTGACACAAACTTATGCAGATGTAGGTTTCCTGTTTTGCAAAGTTCCCTTGACTCTTTGACCAGCTGTATAGCTTTGGCTGTTGATGTTACACTAGTAAGTCCATCGTCAACGTAAAAACCTCTTTGGATGAATTCAACAGTCTCTTTGCTGAACTTGTTTCTACCCTGTAATGCAATGTGTTTGAGTCCAAAATTACAACATCCAGGAGATGATGCTGCTCCAAAAAGATGTACTTTCATCCTGTAAACTGAAGGTTCGGAGTTTAAATTGCCTTTGTCCCACCAAAGAAATCTTAAATAATCTTGATGTTCCTTAATGACATGGAATTGGTGGAACATTCTTTCCACATCACACATAATGGCGACGAGGCCCTTTCTAAATCGGCATAACACTCCAACCAATGTGTTGGTGAGATCCGGTCCAGTCAATAGATGATCGTTGAGAGATGTTCCTTGGAAGTGTGCAGAACAGTCAAAAACCACACGTATTTTCTCTGGTTTGTGGGGGTGGTAAACCCCGTGATGCGGGATGTACCATGCTGTCTTGTTGTTCAGCTCATGTTCTGGCACCTTTTCTGCATCTCCGCGAGTTATAATATCGTTCATGAACTTGAAATAATCTTTATAGTATTTCTCATCCCTTCTTAGTCGACGTTCCAATGAAGACAATCTGTGTTCAGCACTTTGCTTGTTGTTTGGGAGATTCGGATTGTCTGTTTTGAATGGTAACGGGAGTTCGTAATGACCATCGTTCTTCTGTTTTATACCTTTGGTCACCTTTGACATGAACAAAATGTCTTCCTGTGAAACTGGATTGTCATCTGTTGCATGTTCAGAAAAATCGGATTCCAAAGCCTTAATCACATCAGTTGGACTGGCTTCCTTTACTTGAGTTCTGCATACAAAATGTACTTGTTTCTTGAGTTCAACTGCTGGTTGTGAAACAGGGAATACTTCACGAACAATTATTCTGTGACTTGTACCGATGACATCGTTGTGATTTTGAAATTGAGATGAGCAACCAACTATGCTCCAGCCAAGATCAGTTAACTGTGCGTAAGGTTGGTTCTCTTTGCCTGCAAGAACTTTGCGTGGTAGGAGGGCTTGTTGACAATTATAGCCAATAAGTAGACCAACTTCGCATTCGAGCAGTGGAGGTAGCTTATCTGCCAGCTTTTCCAGATGAGGCCACTTTAAGGCGGTTTCAGACGTTGGGATATGGTGATCTGTTGACAGGGATAAACTCTCTTGTATATACTGGTGGCAGTGTAATTCTTTTTTCATCTTTATATCCTCTAACTTGAAGGTTACCAGCTTGTCACATGGTATAACTGTTGACTTGGTGGACATAGTTGACAAGCACAGATTGACTTTACTTTTATTTGTGTCAAGACCTTGGGCTACTCATCCAAGATGAAGGATGTATCACTTTGTGAATCAAGTAGTGCATAAACTAAAACCTCTCTGTCTGGGTCGTTCTTTGATGAAACCCATACAGGTAGAATAGAGGATGTCAACGTGCTTGAAGTTGCTTGAGTTACCCTGTTAGAGATCGCCACCGATGGTTTGTCTCCTTCTTCAGCGTCAGCTTCGTCATTGTCTGGAGACTTTTCACTCACTGCAGGTATTACCCTGTTACGCTCAATGAACGCGTCATTGTGCAGACATGTTGGATGTCTTCTTTGACATTTTTCGCATGTGCTCTTTTTGTCACACTTCTTGGAATGATGTCCTCTCTCTAAACATCCAAAACACAGCCTTTCTGCTTGTGCAAACTTGATACGGTCTTGGAGTGGGGTTTCTGTGAATTTGAAACATTTATCAAGGATGTGACCATTTCTTTTGCAGAAAGGACAGGTCACAGTATTTGTGTGTTTGAGTTTGTTGTTAGCGTTTTTGCTTGGATGACTTGGTTGCGTAATTGTTTGGGTTTACTTATTTCCAAACTTCTAAGAGCTTGCACTGATGCTATAGGATCGCATGCTAAGTCTGCTTCAGTGGATACAAAATCAGCAAACACATGAAAAGATGGATATTCTCCATCACTAGCCCTTCTTATTTCATGGCTGTCCGGTTCCATCTTGTGGTCAACCAATCTGGAAGTTTTAGCAAGAGTTTCTGGATTTCCATACAATCATTGAGAATCTCCAGTGACCTTATGTGTAACATTGCAGCTTCACAATTCTTCAGGAAGTCAGCAAATTCTCTCAACTCACTTCCATCCTTGGAGTTTATTTTAGGCCAACTGTGAAGCTTGTCTCTGAAGCATTTTCCTATGGTGAATAGATCTCCAAAACGTTTTTCCAGCACTTTCCAAGCTGAGTCATATGCTTCATCTGTCCCCACTAGAAGAAAACCTTCAACTGCTTTCTTCGCGGGTCCACCAAGATACTTTCTGAGATAATAGAGTCTCTCATTCTTTGGAATGTTTTTACTTTCTATCAGGGTTTCAAAGGACAACTGCCAATCTTTGAACTTTAAGGGGTCACCAGTGAACAATGCAGGTTCTGGAGTTGGAAGACGATTAGCGCTTATTGCTTCTGCTAGTATGCCAACTAGCTCATAATTTGACTGTTGTTGAGCTGCAGCAGAGGAAACCTGTGTGGCTTGAGGGATGAATGGTGGACTTGATGCATTAAGTGTTTGGCTTATGGTGGCCTTAGGTTGTTCAGCAGGACTTTGTTGGGCTTGGTTTATTACTGTAGGATTATGCGGCATAGATTCAACAATTTTAGCATTATGGAAATGGGTAATATTTAGAGCTGGAGAAGAACTGTGCGCTGTGACAGGGATTGCTTGGATTTCACTTTCTGCTTTAATGCTCTGTGATGAACTCTGACTTTCAGAAATACTTTCAGCTTCATCATAAACCTTTACTCGTGCCTTTGCGGCATTCAATTTTTTAACTTCTTCCAAGCGTTTAATCTTTCTTCGCTGCTCTTCCATTGCTTGCTGCCTTTCCAAATTCTCGCGTTCTAATTTTTGTAACTCAATCGTTTCCTTTTCTTGCTCTTCCATAACTGCTAATATTTCTTGAGATGCAGCTGCCTCCGCCTCTGCTTCCAATCTCTTGGTTGTTTGTGAACTACCTGAACTACCTTTAGAGCTTCTGGATTTTGACCTTGAGGTCATACTTTCAGATCCTAAGCATGACCCAAAATCTGGCCATGGCTCTTCGTCGTCTTCTGCAGAGTCTCCTTGCAGTTGTTTCTCAGCTCTTCTGACAATAAATGCAGAAAGTGATGTACATGCATCTACTTTGCGCCTTGCGTCTGCACCAGGAGTGTGTATTTGCCGTATTTCTTCATAAATAGTTTGCATATATATGCAGGTGACGTTTACATTGTTAATCAGCTCCTTTAATTCACTGTCTGAAGCTTCCTTTCTTAATATGACTTTGCTCAGTCTTGCTTCATATCTCCATTTTTCAAAACCGACTGCATATCTGTGTTGAAGCATTTTAAGTTTCTCCTCTTGAAGCTCTTTACCCTTTTCGGTTAACGTTCTAACTCTTTCACTTCTTCGAACAGTCTGTGGTTCTGAGATTTGCTCAGTATCATTTTCCTCCACTTCAGTACTTGATAGAGCATAGAGTTCTTTATGATCTTTGTCAGTCATTTTATAAGTCTGGTTAAACGTCACTAAATGCTCTTTTTAAATTGCAAAATACTCCTTTAAATTTCTAACTTATGTGACTTGAATATTACTTTATACTGTAGCTGTAATGAGATTCATTCTTAATACAGATGTATTTCAACTTAAGAAATTTGTTAACTTCCCACTTAGTTTGACCTCAAGATACATACACAACACTCTTTCCTTAACAACAACACATCACTTTGAAGTTCAGTAGAGAATAAGTAACCTTTTGACAAATGTGTTGTAGAAACTTATGTGGCTTTAAACTTCACCTAATCCACTCTTATTCTACTTTTACACTGTCCTTAATTCATTTCCACCGAACTTCTGATGTACGTTGCTGCTGCGCTTGGTTTCTTGAAAACGGTGAGCTTGACAAATGGCGCCCTCTTGTGTTACACACATGGCACCGTCACTCACTGCAGCGGCAGTCCTCTTTAACGGTCCTAACCGGCGTTGGTGCGGCTGCCGTTTTCTTAACGGTTTGTAACCGGCGCTGGCTGGAGAGTTGCACTGTCACTCACTGCGGGCTGCTGTCGTCTTAACGGTTTGTAACCGGCTGGCTGGAGGAGTTTTCACTGTTGCTCCAAAGTGACAACACTGGCACGGCTTCTTCAAAACGGGCTCTTTAATAAATGCCGTGAAAACTACAAAAATAAAGACAAGCTTTAGAAATGGATACATTTACAGACAGTCAGGTGACACATACTGTAACAAAGTTACCTCGTGACCGCCTGCCACTTCGGAGGTCTTTAATAGACTAATTCTTCTTTGTCCACTCTTTCAGCTACAGCAAATACGAGACTGCTACTCTTTCCCAGATTTCTGCTCCTTCTCTCATGCAAATCTCGCTACCTTTCTTATATACGCAAATCTCGCGATAACTTTTCAACAAATAGTTTCAAAAGAAATAAAATACAATAATTTTACATAAACCTCAAATTTGAACTAAACAACTTAAAATACATAATCTGAAATAAAACATACATTTTTCCAAGAAATAAATCATTTCACTGTCACTTACACGGTTAATACCGGTTTTATTTCGTTCCTCAAAGTTTCGTTGCTAATTAACTAAAAAAAAAGTAATTATTTTTTGCGCACGTTTAACCTGACTCCGCCAGCTGTATCTCGCTCCGCTAGCTTC
>NW_023396471.1:0-24531 GCF_011125445.2 Fundulus heteroclitus
TTTAGCTGTGTCAACCCTCTTCTCTTAGAAACTTTGCAACACACACTGATAAAATAAACGACTAAAATGAAATAACACCCTTGAACAGTTTTCATGTAGTTTTGTGTGGTTGATTTGGCTTTTAGTTACTGTCTTCTGAATGGTTTCCAAACTGTCTCACTGGGAGAAGCCAAAAAAAACAAACAACAAACTCTGCAGCTTTCGAGGGAATTTGGGTGTTCCACAAGGGTCAGTCATGGGACAATGACCATTGTGTTTTTTTTTTATTTATATTTGTGTGTATAAAGTTGGGAATTAATCTAGATCTTGGCCATGGTTCACTCCTATTCAGATGAAAAATATTACAGTCCAGTAGTGAAGTTCAATCCACACGTATGCAAAGAATGCTACCTTGTTTTTTAAAAATCTTTTTTTATTAGTTTTATGTAAAAAGATAAGTAATGGCAAATTTCTGAGAAATATATTGTATGCAATTAAATGACAAGAAATGAAACGCTTGAAATATTTAATTTTCTATATAATGAATATATATAATATTAGTTCAATATTCTTTTTTTCTTTTTCACTAGTTACTAAGTTTTTGGCCTGTGCTTGTATTGCTCTCAGTCAATGAATAAAAAAGCATGAGACTGCCTCTCCAATCCCTACATTTAGGGTTTTAAGTATGAAACAATGTGGCTAAATTAAAACAGTTCTTCAAAGCAGAGCACTGAAATTTGCCCAAACTGAGGTAAAAGATTCATTTTCAGTTAACAGAAACACAGTTCTTGGGTGGAACACCCAATTTTAAGGTTTAGTGAGAAGTTTATTTTTCACATAGGGCCAGGTTGGTTTGGATGTCCCTTTTCCTTAAAGAAATATAAACAAATATATATTTAGGTTATATTTGTCTGATTTTAAAATGTTTTTGATGATCTAAAACATTTAAACTTGTGGAAATGTTTTTTTTTCTTTTGTTGTTCGAAGAGGATTAGTTCATGGTACCTCCATACACCTTTTTAGATAATGGTGAACTGATTTACATCACTGGAAAAAAAAGTTAATTGTGTTATCCCACACTATTATTGGTACAGAGATAACTTTCCAAAGCCAAAATAAATGCAAAATAGTGACATGCCTATGCACGTTTTCGGTTATCCAGGTCAAGGCAACAACAAGCAGGATTAAAGGTAGTTAAAAGTCCCTTTTTGAATAGCTGTGCATGTGCAACACCATCTTACCTCCCACCTTCCGCTCCTTAGGGGGATCACGGGATAAAACTCTGATTTTATTTCTTTCTGCTGAGTCCTTCCCTCTTCTTCTCATAAACTTGCACATGGTTTGCTTCTTACGACTCCATGTTCAAAGTATTCAGTGAGAGCAACAGAGCTACAATGAACGGCTAACACCAAAGCTAACCGCTAGGCTAATCAGATACATAAACACTAGAAGTGCCCATGCGCAGCCAACAAGGAACAAGCATGGATACTGGCGTCACGTGAGCGCGTCAGAATGATGACATGTGGGACAACCAATAGATAAGGTGATAGACCCAGACCTCGAGGGACACAGAGGGGGCGGGGTTGGGAGGAAGAATCAAAACTAAGATCAATTCCCTGCTCTTTTGGGGCCAAAAGGGGCCAGTGGTGTTGGTCCACAGCCCCGCTTATCTCTTTTTTCTGAATACATAATGTATTCACTACGCTTTCAGGACCATTTTAACCCAGTATAACAAAATATTTCTGAACCGGATTAAGCCAACTATAGCTTTCAATTGGATGAGGCAACCAGACCTTTTTCTCAGTTCTCTCTGAACATGTTTTGACGCTACCGCGTCCTAATTGCATATTAGCCAGAGCAAAACAAGTAAGCATTATACCTACGACCTTCATTTGTATTCAATGTAAATTCCGCTTATGAATGGGTTTAGACCGATGTAAATGGCAACACAACAAAACAAGCCTGTTTATTTTCACAGTGATGTAATGAGACAGTTCATGTTAAAATCTAGTAGCTACTGGTAGATGTGAACGGTCTTGTGAAAAAATAAATGAGAGCAACACAGACCCCTTCACTAATTACACGCTCAGGAAGTGAACGATGTTTCAGTTGTTGACCCAAGGCAACCCGTAAGCCTTTAAAGCTCCCCTGAAATGCAAAGAAAAAAGGACGGCGGTACCTGGAAGGTCATAATGGTCTTCAGCTGCAAAAATGTCCAAAGAAAATAGATATCGCTCACGATACTATACATGTTTCTCTTCTAATTCCCACAAAGATACCTCCAGTTTAGGGTTAAACCAATATGTAAATATAACCAGACATCAATTGATTCTTTCTCAAACCTATTTCATTATGGGTGATTGAAGATTCTCCCAGTCACCTTCAGAGTGAGATAAAAAAAGAGGTGAGCCAACAGAATGATGCCTCGTTAGAACAGGTAACTGTGAGAATTGAAGCATATTGTGTGGTTATAACATGCAAATTATTTAGTCCTCATCAGGTTCTAAAATAATTTTAATTTAGCTTCAAGTGTACAGATCATAGATTCCCAATAGTTCCAGTCACCCCCCCCCCCCTCCCCAAACCTCAGGGCAAGTCAAAGTATGCAATGCGGTACCGCGCACGTGACGTCACCGTCTCAAGAGCAACGCCCCTTTTGCCGCTTAGGTAGGGAATACAGGAGAGAAAGCACGGATAACCCAGCTATTACAAGCGCAACAGAAACAGCGATATGACCGACTTTACAGCCGTTAAACTTTCCCAAGACGATGTCCCAGGCACACGGTTTACTGGTCGCACTGTCGAAGAACACACCAACCTTCAGCTCAAACGATGGCTTGAGGTTCGATGGCTTAAAAAGACTGGAAAACTGGCCGAGTTGATGAACGGTAAGCTTTGTTTTTTTTTTCCTGCGCGGCGATCATGGCAGCGTCGTCCGTTTTTTTTTTTGTTGTTTGCAATCACCGTCCAGGAATGGGTATATGTTTAATGTTTGTCTCATTTGAAATGTTTTTGAGTAAGCTATCCTGGTAGCAGGCTATCATGTTAGCGCCTGCTACCATGATAGCCTATATGCTGTCATGGTAGCAGGCGCTACTTTATTAACATGTCGGCCACCAAAATACTCTTACCTTGACTTGATGTCGCTGGAATTGGGTCAGGATGTTCTTCGGTTGTGCCCTTTCCTCCGACAAAATGCTTGCTACATATGTACTTGAATTTGGTAACTTTTTCCGGGTTGAACTGTTGTGTAGGCCGACCGCCCCGGTGTTCCAAGCGCACACATTTCTCCTTGGCAGTCTTGAAGAAAACATCCTTCATATGCGGCCGATCAGCGTAACTCGAGTCGCTGTTGCACGTTCCATAGCAACAATGTTTAAAAACCATGGTCTTAGATTTGGAAAAAGCAGTCGTTTACCGAGTAAAACCTAGGCTAACGCACGTCTCTTTTACAGCAAAACAACGGCGGGTTTCCGGAGTTTGCCCCACTGCGTACCACGTGATGTGACGTCATCGTGACGTTGTGTTTCTAAAAATAGCTCGCGCGCGGTACCTTTGTGCTGGGAGACCAAGTCGGAAAAGGGTTAGAACAGAGAACATGCTGACTCCATATAGAAAGACCCCAGACTGGGGGTTTGAACCCGGGACCTTCTCACTGCAGGGCAACAGTGCTAATAACTGTGCAGCCATTCATCATTAGAAAGATACTAAAACAAGTAAAACCCTAGAACTGGTGGATTTTCATTGTGTCATGAGCCTGACTGAACATTTATTTCTCATTCAATTATGTGGTGAACAATTTCAGAATTCGTTCTTCTTCTGTAGGCATTCATTTGCAAGTCACATCTTGACCTGACAGCCTCTGTCCACTCAGCCTTACAAAAGCTTCTGTCAGATTTAGTTCTGGACTCTCATTTGGCTATGTCAGACCTTTTCAGGTGAAGTAATTTTTCTGTTGTTGATTTGGATGTATGCGTTGACTCTTTTTTTCCCACTGATGCCTGAAGGTTTTAGATCAAAACTGACTGTAATATAGAACTTTTCATATTTTTATCCATCTCTGCAAAAAAAAAAAAAAACATTTAAAGAGAAGTAACCCCAGATCATCATGCTGCCCCCACCATGTTTCACCGTGGTTACAGAGTGTTTTTGGTGATGTGTGATGGTACTTTTGTTCCAAAGTCAGTATTTGAAATTGTGGCGTAATGTTTTGGTCCCACCAGATAATAACACTCTCTGCCGACCTGGACGTTTCCTTGGGAAGAAAAGGCTTCTGTCTTGCAGCCCTACTCCTTAGTCCTGTTATGTGGAAAATATGAGACTGTTGTCACATCCAGAACATTATTGTAGTTGGCAGACACTCCTGCAGCTCCTTCGACATTGCCGTTAACTTCTAAAATGCCTCCTCGACAAGTTTCTGTCTTGTTTTTGTTTTTTTAGTTGGGGAGAAACAGCTTCTGTGGTGTGACTGTTGTCTCATTTTTTCCACTTGGTGGTAACTGTCTTCACTTTACCATGACACAGTATGCATATGACGGGCTCTTTTCTTTATTTATTTCTTTATTTATTTATTTATTAAACCAGCAAATGTCAAGAACGTCAAACACTGCAAAAAGGGAACTCAAAGTAAGCAAAATTCCCTTAAAATTTGTTTACTTTTCCTTGATTTGAGCAGCTAAATAAAACTATTTGTCAATGGAATGAAAAATACACTAGTCTCAAGAGGATTTTACCTACTTTTAGTTCCCTTTTTGCAGTGCACTGGGATTAATAAACAAGAATGAGTATTATTGGCGTTAGGGGTGCACAAAAAAAAACAACTAAATACTAAAATTAAATCAAAAGGTGCAAGTGTTAAGGGTGGAAAATCGGTTTTGAAAGGGGAGGATTAGCGGGTGTGAATACTTGCAATGAGATGAGTGTTGGTTTCAGGAGGTCATCAGAGTGTTGTGGATGACATAATGTGACCCAAATTGGTAGGTGCTGACTGGGTTGCCCAAGTTCTGCGCCTCATTTGGTAACGCTGCTGTCATCAACAATGCTGTACACCCAGAGGACAGCACGGACTGACCAGCTGGGATCCAGGCTGACCCCAGGCGGAGGCGAAGTACTGCTTCATAGCCACGTTTTTTCGGTTGGGTTGTACAGGATCGATTTTCCGTTAAATGTGGAAAAGCTTTTTGAAGTCATTTACACATGCTCTTATTTTTCACATCAGAAAAACACAGCATTTCAACCGGGGCGTGGGGACTCTCTTCCGGAGCCTCTACATACAGCTCATATACACAATAAACAGAAAGTAAAGGGGATGCCAAACGCAGAGGAGCAACGCGGCACTGCGTCTGTGCCGCCTTTCAGGCAGACAGAACCTTGATTATCGTGGCGCTGCTGTCTCGGACCACAAACACCAGATCAAAAATAAAGGTAAAGAACAACTGGAAGCTGGAGTCGGGCGCGTTTGTTTGGCGGTTGAAAGTCGGGAACTCTTCAGGCGCGGCTGACTAATGATGTTTCTTTATCTGTTGCCCTGCTGCAGGCTGCCTTTGGAGCCGCAGTGTGTGTAGGACAACAGAGGCTGATAGCGTCCCACACTGTGGCAAAGACTTCTCTCTGAATCTACGTCACTCTGTTCCACACAATCTCCTCCTGCATGCATCTCTGCCTCACCCTCTCTCCCTCTCTAACCCCCCCCCCCACCCTCTTCTTTCTCTCTCTGTGTTTCTTTCTCCTTTCAAGCGTGGAATCATTTAATTATCGCCTATAGCTCTCTTGGCAGGCTGTTGAATGCCCACCTCTCAAAGCCTAGAGGAAACAATTTACCCAGGGATATCACACACACACACACACACACACACACACACACACACACACACACACACACACACGAGCACAGAATCTTCAAGGAAAGGATTTATTACACCAAGTCCATCTGTGCTTCATAGAAATTCACCTCCTATTTCAGATTGAAAAGGAAAAGTGAAAAATATAAAAACGACAGCTAAACCAAAACAATATTTCAATACTACTCAGATGTTTGAACATTTTTTTCTTGCATATATCCGTAGCGTGCTTTAAATAGGGAGCAGTCTGAAGTAAAAGCGAGCAAATAATTAAATGTTGTGCGCGTTTAACTCCTCACTATGGGAGCAGCAGGGGGTGATTCATTAGGGATGCCTGACTTGTCCTCCATGCGAGTGTCTTTTTGTGTCTTTATTTGGACCTCCGAGGGGCACCGATAGCCCGGCACCCACGTAGTAGAGAAGCGTAACTTAGAAAGCGAAAAAAAAGAAAAAAGAAAAAAAAAGGCGGGAAGTTGGGAGATGAGGGGGGGAAACAGCAGGGATCCATTGAGAGGAAAGTAATGACCCATCTTGTACTGTCAGCTTTCTTAGGTGGCCAAGGAGGGAGAAGGACGCTTTAAAACCATGTCCGTTGTGTGGAAGAAAAAAAAAAAGAAAGAAAACACTAAAATTGGAAGACAAGGCCGAGAGAAGGATGAAAGGGAGAAGAGGGGCGAGGGGCTGTAAATTTTCGACGGAGCTCTCACTTCATTACAGGCTGATCAGAGGCGAGGCAGGGCGAGACAAAGGGCCCCAGTGTTGTCGACCCGCTCCTTCGGTGTTACGCCGGGGTCAGCCCTTTAACTCGCCTGCAATGAATAACCGGGCTTTCATCCACGACAATGGCCGCCCAGCTTTGCTCAAATCTGGGTAGGACCTGCCCATTGTCCGGGAGTGGAACCGGGGAAGTCACCAATCTGTAGGAAACGCTGAGAAGCTGAGAGACGTTTTGGAAAAAAAGGAGCTGATTTAGATGTTTGCGTGTGTGTGTGTGTGTGTGTGTGTGTGTGTGTGTGTGTGTGTGTGTGTGTGCGTGTGTGTGTGTGTGTGTGTGTGCCAGCGTGCAACGTAGAGGTCAAGAGTACTCTATCAACACTATGTCATTAAAGATTAAAGCATGTGCTGCATAAGGGGGCTGTACAAATTCCATGGCTTTCTGTGTGTGTGTGTGTGTGTGTGTGTGTGTGTGTGTGTGTGTGTGTGTGTGTGTGTGTGTGTGTGTGTGTGTGTGAGGGTGAGGGTTTGGTTTTTCTTACAGGTACGTGTTTAATTTTGACTAAATCTACCATAAAAAAAACACATGAATGAGTCTGTTACCTTTGGGGCCTGTAACTGCTAAAACTACAGGCATGGAGAAAATTGTTGGGACCCTGGAAAAAGGTTGGGGAAAATGTTATAAGAAATGAAGCTTTTATTAGAGTAGGATAATATAACACTGAATAATTTTAAAAAAATGCACAGTTTACTTTGAAAACATAGGAAGGGAATATACATTTTCTGTTTACCAGTAGAGTCCACCAGAGTTTTATTTCAAATGCTCCTCTACCAAGGATCGCGGAGCTTTTTGTAGGAGAAACAGGCTCACAGCATCCACAGGTTCTCCATTGTACTCGACAGTATGCATGAAATGCTTTTCCATCCACGCGTCTTTTGTTTCACATTGGACCTAAGTGCGGTTTTTGGTGCAGAAAAGTTTAACCCAGGACATTGATACCCTCCCAGCAGCTGCGGCACGCACCAGCGAAGCCAGGCTGCCACAGTTTTTACGTTTTCTGTTGTGTGGAAGAATTTGTGCGCCACTTCTACAGCATCCACACAACTTTAACTGAGCTATTGCAATTAATGACCCACTGATAACATTACTTAAACTCACGCAACAACACAGAAGCATTTCACTCACCAGGAAATTGAATGAATTCTTGAACTGATGGCACCTGACCTGCTCCCTGATAAATATAACTGCTAATTCTCTGTTGAAGGCGCTCGTAGAGCATTTATATTTCATTTTTATATAGTTAACTGATTCTTTATCATGAAAAAACCTTATTGACGTGACATCACAGAAAAACATTGTACCTGGTCATGCCACAGCAAAACACTGTGAATTCCTCCCATCTGACCGCATCCTTATTGCTTAGCATGAGAATAAATAGCAGTATTGCTGAAATATTATTGTGGAGCTTTAGTTAAAAGTCATAGCAGCGGAGCATGCGCCTAGAACATACTGCATCTTCAAGTCGTGACAGGAATTTAATGGCATTTTGGGACATATCCAAAAAATCTGGGGCCACCTGACTTCACCAGATATCACATTACGGATGCCGCAGTATGAGATGGGTAGAAAGGTGACGCTGGACCGTTATGCACTTAAAGCCCCATGTCTTCACATGCTTTAGAAATGTAAAACAGATATGCAAGGGAGTAATGTGGTGGCAGAGAAATGGGCCTCTGTGCCACGACATATCTGTACCCAAGGGAAACCATAAAACATAGTCTACAAATTGAAAGTTCCTTGAGACTTAGTGGGCACTAATGAACTCAAAAATAAAATCCTTCATTGTAAAAAAAAAAAGTTTCAGTTACAGCTATTTTTAAGGGATTGATGAGGTGCCACAAACTGTGGCCTACATGCTTTTGTTAAAATATTTATTTCTAGCATTTAAAGTAAAATGTATTCCTTTTAATGAAAAGGGGAAAAATCTAAATGAATGGAAATAAAAGATTTATTTTCAGGCTTTTTGCACATGTTTATTATGGGGTGACCCTAACTTTGTTTGTGCCTATAAATCAAATAAACAACCAACAGTTACATATTTATGTTACAAGTCAGGGAGTGTATTTATATAACTGTACAATACCATGCTAAATTCAGATATATTATGACCTTATGAAACATAACTGCATTTTCCATTGAATGCCTCTGTTTAACTTGATAGGGGCCAATGATCTCGTATAAACTCTGGTTTTAGGGCATTAGGTTCGCTCTCTTCATGGTTAAATTTCCTCTCAGCAGTCCATTCAGAGTGAAGCTGCTTTCGGCTCTCTCCAACGTAAAGCTTTGCCTTTACTGCCTGCGGAGTGTGCGGGTCCACGCCTGCCTGCCTGGTGTCCCTCTGTGTCCAAGGCAGGCAAAGACGTCTGAACCGACGAAGTAAATCGCAGAGGATCTGTTAATCGGATCCACAACTATAGTTAGGAGGAGATCTGTTGTTGAGCCTCAGGCTTTTGTGACCACAACCCGGCGGTTTGGAGGAGGCTGCCAGAGTTGTGGGGGATTCTTCTTGATTAAATAATTTGTTTTCATTCTTGGGCAGCACATTTAAGAAACTGTGAGAAAGAAAACAAATTAGACTAAACCAGGCCTTTTGTTTCTTTTTCTTTAATCCCATAGTGTTTTAGCTTGTTGTAAATTTGGTTTTATATAGACAGCAGATTGTGCTATAGCTGAATTTTTGTGCAGACGGAATCAGTAAAGATTGTTATTAATGTTATTAATTAGCCGATACTGAGCTTTGACAGAGTGAACATATAAGTTTGCAACTGACCATCTCTGTTTCATATAACCCTAACTTGATAATTGATTTAACCTTCAAATTAAGGTAGCATGGATCTTTATTTGGCCACTGTTGAATAGTTTTTAAGAAATGTTCTGTAACCTTTTATCGAGCACAAAATCTATTGGAGAAATGTATGTTTACAGACAACTATACCATATTTAATTTAATCACAATGTAATGTGCTTATGGGTGATAATTGTTTTGCTAATAGAAAAAAAGTAATAAGTAGTAGGTGAGAATTTTATTTTTAAGTAACATTCTTGTTTGCTTGATTTATCCATATATTATTTATTCTGTAGTCTGCCATCATATACTATCCTGGGTTTGTTTATCATTTTTACAGATTATTCACTATAACATTTTGGTTTAAATCAGTTGACAATTCCAGATTGTATTGATTATTTAATCACTTAACTTGTGCATTTTATTTTGGTGAACTTACCTTCCCTTACCTGTGTTTCAGGAGGAAGTGTTGCCTCATCTCCTGTAATTATAGCTTCCTGTTTAGAGCTGATGTCACAGGAAGGGACCAGATGGAGAGGGGAAAGAAAAACTGTTTAAATTTCATGTAGTCAAATTAGGCCTGCTCTAAAAGATGTTGTTAAAGCTGATTGAAAGTAACATAAGTGAGTTAAAACGTAAACTGTTTAGTCTAACCTGTTTACGGAAGATTCCATAGGAGGTCATTTTGTCAGAATTTGAGGGTAACTAAACCACTGATCTCTATTTATTCACTGGATTGCTGATTGGCCCGAAAAACTGAAGTCACTGGCCGCCATCTTGCTACTCCCTACTCTCACAGAATCCCATAGGATTTGGTTGCAACAACAAGCAGTTTTCTGGCTGTGGGACAATGTTTCACAGGTAATTTTACAGTCAGTGGATGCACTAACACTATGAAGTACTGAGAAAGTCATGTGCTGAAATATTTTACATGTTATTTATATATACACACATATGTATATAAGTATATAAATATAAGTATATATTATATATATTTATATATATATATTACATATTTCATATATATATATATATATATATATATATATATATACATATGTAAGTGTGTGTGTGTGTGTGTGTGTGTATAAATAACATGCAAAATATTTCAGCACATGACTTTCTCAGTACTTGATAGTATTAGAACATAACATAAAAGTATATGCCATTTGACATTTTAAAAGTCTTAAGCCCCCCCTGGACATCAGAAAATCATCGTTGTTTGATGCTGTAGCGCACGTAATCCCTAGTTACTGGAGGGAAATAGGGAGTACCAATATGGCAGCTGGTGGCTTCACAGTGACGTGTATTATATACGGCCAATCAGCAATCCAGTGAATGAATAGAGATCAGTGATTTAAACTGAGAACATTGGGATGCTCAGGAAAGCAGCAAGGCAGGTTAGTGTAGCTGAGTGTACTTGACATTAATTTTGGTTGTTTTAAGTTCAGTTATGATCTGTTGAGCCATGTTAACCTCTGAGTTATGTTTTGGATTTTTATTAATGTTTCTTCACTATTTTGTTGTAAATAAACCACCTGCTACACTGGACACCATCTGCCCACTGCCTTCTTCAGCCACTTGGCCAGGCTATCTCACAGCTACACACAGAGCCATGCAAAGGTATTTGCACCTGCTGGTCATTTTAACATTTTGTCCATTTATGACAAACATTATTTTATTTCATTGGGATTATTTATGAAACGCATACACCAAGCAGTGCACAATTATGAGGTGGACAGTATTCAGAAGCTTTCTTAAATAAAAATCTAAAAGGTTTGCGGTGGTATACAGCCCCCTTTCTCTTACACCCTTAAATTAAATCCACTGCAATCAACTGCCTTAAGAGGGGACCTCGTGATTAAATGTGGAGAGTATACAGCAGTTTGCTTATGAACCCGTATCCAAAGCTTTGAACAACTCAAGAAGCACTGTTCAATTTACCATCGGTACGTTATCGGGATAGCACAGTTTGTAAACCTTTTCAGTCAAGAGCATCCACCCACAGGGACAGGCCAGGCAATGAAACGATTAATAAAAAAAAGCGGCCAAAAGGCTCATGGTAGCTGTGGAGGAGCTGCAGAGATCCACAGCTCAGGTGGGAGAACCTGTTGACAAGACACATATTAGTCATGTGCTCTACAATTCTGGCCTTTATGTAAGAGTTGTAAGAAGAGTGCCATTGTTGAAGGAAAATCATAAAAAGTCATGTTACAAAGCATGTTGGGAACAGAGCAAGCATGCAGTAGTGCCTCCCCTTAACTGACACCAAAATATGTTTTGGTCTATATGCAAAATGCAGTCTTTATCAGAAAACTAACACCGCAACCTCACCTTCAACATACCACTCTCACTGGTAATGGAAGTTGGTCAGAGTTAATGGAAAGATGGATCAAGCTGCATATAGGGTCATTCTGGAAGAAAACCTGCTCGAGGCTCCAAACAACTTGAGGATAAACAGAGAGAGAGAGAGATGCAATTGAAATATTCCTATCAAAATTGCATGTATGTGTTACAATGGCCCATCAAAGCCCTGACCTGAATCCAGATGAAAATATGCACTTGAAAAGTTGTGCTCACAGAAACTTGCCATGCAATAGCTATTTTTCTATCCAATTGTCATGCAAATTTTGAATAAACTTTTATAATGTCGCAAAAATGAAATAACAAAAAAGAAAAAGGGAATTAGGTGTGTTTCTATTTACAGGTTTGGTGCAAACTAACCAGGCTACGCAAAGTGTCATTTTGTTAACAGTTGACGTTACGCATTGGTGTAATAAACAGGTAATAAAGAGGTCGCAAACTAGCATGGACCACACATCTGAGAGAAAGGCAGAGAGGTTTTCAGGAATGTGTTGCTTTTGGGCAATTTTTAATTGTTCTGTCATTTCAGCGAGTACTGCCGATGTTACAAGTTGTTTGGGAACATAGAGAAAGAAATGCAATTCTGTGTGTATTGTGGTAATATCCGGAAACATGCTTACAGTGGAAACAGTTGATCAGTCATGTGAGGTAAATGTTTGCTACATCAGAATTTGGCAAACATGTTTCCATCTCCCGTTTTGAGCATTAGTTATTTATCGGAAAAGCCAAAATCGACTTCAAGCGAGCGTAAAAGATTTTTGGTGAAATTGAGGAAGTTATTTCGAATTTTGCTGTTTCCATCAACCTTTTCTTTAAAATGAAACAAATGGATGGAAGTGTGAGACAGTTGAAGCTATTTTGCAAAGAACAATGGGAGACACATATGTGCCAGGCTGAGAGCGTCATACCCCAACAGATTGGCATCTGTGTGTGCAGAGAAAGATGATAGCATTGACTCAGTTAATACCAATATACACCACATTCGCCTTTTAGTGCGCAGTGAGAGTTAGCATTGGACAATTTTATATTTTTGGTTGAGAGTGGAAACAGTGAATGAGCCTTTAACCTCTGCTGAGAAGTGGAGGTAAGCGTATTGTCACATTGTTCTTTTCACTTGCTTTGCATGTTGGGATATCAAAAAACATACTTTACCTCTGTTGCTTTTGATGCATCCTCACTTTGAGGTGTGCTTTGCAAGCAAGTTTTTACATCTGTTTTGTTTCCTTTTGAATAGTTAATAATGCCCCAACCATCTTGGGCAGAAAGTTAACTCTCTATCCACAGTCTATGAGTGCCCACAAGTGCTAAAATATTCTTTGTGAGGAATTGTTCGGATATTAGGTCAGACTCTCCATGTTGTACCAGCCACTCCAAGTATTTAACATGCCCAGACTGGTGATCATTAGTGTAGACAGCTTCTCCATAGACTACAATAAATTAAACAATTTTATTAGTGGCAGCTTTGTGATGTACACATTGCCTCAGAGCAGTGGTGCTCATGCCACATACTTATTGTATTTCTATACTTATTAATGGCCTGACCATTTTGGGTTGAAAGCTCAATGAGCTATACACAGTCTACAGTCATATTCAGTAAATTAGAACATTATCAAAAAGTCAATTTGTTTCACTAACAGAGTTAACTAGGGTAAACACATTATATAGATTACTCACTCACAGATTGACATTTTAGAGCGCTTACTTCTGCGGCTAATAATGATTTTTGCTTATATATGATGAAAACACAACATTTAAGATTAGAACATTACATCAAACCAATAAAAAATATTTTTATACAAAAATATGGGCTTAATGAAGTGTAGCTCAACCCAAAATCAACTTTCTTTCCAGATAGACTGTATAAATTGAGCCTAGGGGTTCTGCTTTAATGTTACTGTACATTCTTTTGTATGTGAATTTGTTTAGTTCTGCAATATTCGTCTTAAAACGGTCTTAATGCTGCCCTCTTAGGGTTGAACAGTCGCTATTGCAGTTGAATTTTTGTGTAGGTTCAAACGGTACATGCTTTTGTCATCGCAGCCCTGCGTTCGGGTATAAAATTATCTCAGTCAGACCCCCCCCCCCCCCGAGTCAGACTCAGGAGTTGGAGTCACATGCATTGGGAGCATTGATTGATAGTTTTTAGCTTTATTTCCTGCTTTCAACATTAGCCCATGTCAGCAATGATGCTGCTAACAACCCTTTACCACTCAAAAACTGCACCCATTCTGTCCTCCATTGCCTGGGCAGCGCCGACTTTGGGCATCTCCAAGTCAGCGCCTTGTGTCAGCAGCTGCAACTGACAACACTCAGCCCCGCTGGGCTCCTTCAACCTCCTGTGACAACGGGGGTGAAAAATCCTCCACCTCAAAAGACCGTGACAAAGCCACCATGTGTTGCTCATATTTGAACAGGTGACTTTCACTCGTCCTGTCAGCAGCCCTGCTGAAAATCCCCACCGCTCATCCCCACACTTTGCCGTGTCTCTTGGAACCGCCCACTTGGATGGTAGTTTTCAAAATGTGCCTGGGGGCGGGGTTATGCATTAACATTACACTTTACAACCCATATTCTAATAAATTGAATATGACTGTATAGGTGCTACCAAATAATAAGTGCTAGTACCCTGGCATGTCAACTACTCCATGCATTTGGCATGCTGACATGACTAAAACTTCTTCAGTGCAGACAGAGCACCTGCATGGCATAGCATTATATTAAGTGACTGGACTGCTGTTCCAAAGCTACAACTTTTGCAGAATGGTGGTCTATGTGCAATATTTATTTTGTGCCTAAATTTGAACATTCATGCCTTTAATATTTTGATATGTTGTTAAAACCTCCCTGGCGAGGCTGTCTTAGCCAGAGGTCAAATCACACATGCCGCATAAGAAGACAGGAGCATTATTTGTACAGAATACGAAAACAGAAGTAAAATTATTACACAAAGGATTTATTAATAAATGAGTAGGCATAAAGAAACAAATAAACCCTCAGACATTGAGCTGGCTACGTTGAAACTGACACGTCGTTACCATCCGTATTGAAGGAAACTCATGTGCTGATAATTAACCATCATTCACACAACGAAATTCGCAGAGCGGTTTTTGTCAAACACACTGATAAATTCACACTCCAGCAGTAGCTCTAAACACCTAATTTAGTCCAGCATTTTAAATCAAAAGTGGCGAAAAAAAATTCTATTATTTATCTGCAAACAGCTTCCAGATCATTTAATGTGTTTCTATGCAAATGAAGTCATGTGTGGGATAAGAACTGAAATATGACGCCTGAATCGCTTGATGGACAGGTGAGTGCACAATTACTTCGCCCTCACTGGCAGAGGAATAAGAAATGCATTCTTAAGCTCACAGTTAGTGCACACAGACACACAGAGCCAGACAGAGCAGCTGTCTGAGGCGGGCAGGGTCAAACGGTGGTTAATTAGTCCCATCACCTGCTCGGGTCATCACACCTTCAGCTCGGCTCTGCTGAATAATAATCCGGCAAAATTAACAGTGGCTCGCTGGCTGCGAGTGCTGAAGTGAACCTGTTGTTGATATAATACATTACATCCTGCTGTCTTGCCTCACTGACACACACACACACACACACACACATACACACACACACACACACACACACACAGGCTCTGTGCTGTGTGAAGGGCCACCGCAAACTGTCACTTTGCACTAATGACGGCGATAGCAGTTGTGTGTGACAGACATTTTTTTTTTTACTTGGTCTCTTTCCTCACACATGATTCCACAGCATCTCCTTTGCGTTGCACCTCTCTGTAAATTCTTTCCTACGTGCACCGATGAAGTGGACTGTCAGACTGAAGCGGCTTTTGAAATTTTCTCTCTGAAAAAAAAAAAAAAAAACGACGTCTCATTAGTTGGATTTGTCTGCAAATTCCGGCAATGGAAGTTAATGAGGTATTGAGAATGTCCTCATAGCGGAAAGCAGGAGATTTTAGCATCAAAGCCGGCGTCAGGAGGCCGTTTGGTGTTTGTTCTGAGAGGGAGTTCCTCTGTATGGAAACCAGGCAGGTGCATCATGGACACAAGAGGAGCAGGAATGATTTCCCATCTGTTTGTTCCATGGAGAGATAAGGGGGACCGTCTTATTTGAGGTGGAGCACATCTCCCCGCACTGGAAACCTCTTAATGGGGCGGAAAACCTCTCTTCCGCCCGTGAACATCTGACTTGGAATTCCCATTCCCAGCATCCTTTACTTCCCTTTCCAGAACAGTATTCCCACTAAGGTCTTCTGTGTTTAAAAGTCCTCTCATTTGTACATTACTCCACCATAAGACGGCTGAAGTGGTCTATGGCAATATGCCTTTTGATGTAGATAAATATAATATATTTAGCCTGGAGATATTTAGAATTCTTCCTCAAGTATACACACACACACACACACACACACACACACACACACACACACACACACACACACACACACAGCACACAGGGGGATAGACGGCTGGATAAACGCCAGCCAAGCCTCATTAGTTTCTAGCTGCCTCTGTGGAGAGACAGGAGCTGGGAGACAGAGAAGGGGGGAGGTTAGGTAAGCAGAGCGAGGTTCAAAGAGAGCTAGAGGATGCAGAAGGAGAGGGAAACCAGGTTTACAGAGGCAGAGCCCAGCACGTTGACCTGTTGGATTAGGACTATTAGAAACCCATCTGGGGCTGCTTGACCACTTTACTGGCAGACCCTCCCCTAGCAGCCGTTGAGCTGACCTCCTCTGACACAATACACCACTGACACACACACACACACACACACACACACACACACACACACACACACACACACACATTCCCTGATGGAACAGATGAAATGCTTTGTGTCAGTTCTGAAAGGCTGCGTGTTACTGTTTCTGACAGATGGAGAACGAACCCAATGAGTCAGATGTAGAGATGTAGTTTTATTCTCAACTTGTGTCATTATCAGCCTACTCCCTATTTAGAGATAAATTATGGATGTTCATGAAGACTAAAAATGATCATGTGAAATGGTAAATTCATGAGGAATATCCATGTTACATACAATGCCCTAAAAAAGGTAAAATTACCCCTCGAGTGGATCAGTTTTGTGTTCAATGTGTTTTATTGGGGTTTCATGAGATAGAGCAACACACAAAGTAGTGCATAGTAGTGAATTAGGCTTAGACTTAGACAACTTTATTTGTCATTTTGTATGCACAGAGTGCGTGGGCCATTCTAATTTATCAATACACTGTCATGTAAAACGATCCATTACAGCTCTGGCTGTATGTTTAGGGTCAATGTTTTGCTGGAAGGTAAATCTCCACCTCCATCTCAAGTCCCATGGATTCTTGCCAAAATCCACACAGCATAATGCTGCCACCACTGTGTTTCAGTGTTGGGATGGTGTGTTTAGTGTGATGTGCGGTGTTCATTTCAAACACACATTTAACCCTGTTAAAGCCAGTTTTGGTAATTTTCCAGGCATTTAACATGCCCACTACATAGCTTGTAACAAACGGCAAATGGGACCTCTTGTAATTTTCTTCTCCTTGTCTCTCCTCCATAAAGGTAAAATGTGTTGATCATATAACTTATTAATAATCTATCAACTGATTGCCCCATCCAAACCATGGATTTCTGCAACCCCTCCAGTGTTACCATGGGTGTCCTTGCTGCTTGGCTGATTAATGCTCCCGCTACCTGGCTCTTCGGTTTAGGTCAGGGATGTTCAAAATGCAGCCCGAGGGCCATTTGTAGCACTCTGAATGATTCTGTGCGGCCCCCAACCACAATTCAAGAACGATACAAATTTAACCCGCCGTTACAGGCAGCTGATGCAGATGAACATCTTTTATGTTTAAGGGCAAGATTTGGACTAACCTTTTCAAATGGAATGTGTTAGGTTCAACAAAAAGTATTTCTCCTTGATAAAACTTTTTATTTATTTTTTTTTTTGTTTTCAGTTTAATTTCATAGCGAACCACATCAGCTTTGTCTATAGAGCCCTTTAATCACCCACAGGACTAAAGTGCTGGACAGAAGAAATTAAACAAAAATAACATCAATTACTAAAGAATCAATAAAACAGCCCAGTAATAAAATATTAAAACACTTATACAATCAGTCAGAATTAAGTAAAATTTGAAAAAGATTAAAATCAAATTTAATAATCAGAACACAATTTAAGAGTCATAATTTCAGATGGCGTTGAAGTCATGGAAAAACTGATGGGTTTAAAGAAGGGATTTGAAAATAGACAAGAAAGAAGCCTGTCTGATATCCAAAAAAAAAAAAAGGTAATTTCATAATTTTGGAGGTGTTACAGCAAAAGCACGGTGTCCTCTGAGCTTATGCTTTATCTCCGGCACACTCAGCAGTATCTGATCAGCTGCTTTGAGGGAGAACGGGAGGGTGTGGGGATGTATCAGCTCGGACAGGCAGGCCCGGTCAAGGCCATTAAGAGCTTTAGGAAGCAAATAAAAGAATCCACAAAAATAATCTTAAAATGTACAAGCAGCCTGTACAAGAAGGCCTAAATGCTAAAAATGTGGTCAAGCCTTCACATACAGTTAAAAGATGAGGAGCAACGTTTTGTACCCTCTGAAGGTGAGAGATACAAGAATCACTGAGTCCTTTATAACGTGTGTTATGGTAATCCAGCCGAGTGGTAACAAAGGAGTAGATTAATGTTTCAAAATACAACCGCTTTCATTTTTAACTTTAGTCCAGCATCTTCTTTGACTTCTAGGTTTGTAACAGTTGGCCTAATGTACAGGACCAAATACCTAACATCTAAACAGGCTGGAGGTCTAAGTGGAGCTTCCAAAGACCATCCTGATCCACTGTCATAAGCAGCCAATAAACCTAAAAGCACAAAGAACAATAGAGTCACCAGCATCAGTTGCTAAATATATGTGTGGATTCTGCTCTCTGTGTAGATTTAAAACCAAATTTTAAAACCTCTCAAATGTCCTGCTCCTTCTAGTACGGCAATAATTGGTTGTAGACTTCCATCTCAAGGATTTCCGAAAGACATTGTGGTTTAGAGCTTGGCCTTGGACTAGCAAGAGCAGAGGTGTCAAGGATGATTTTCTTAATCGGAGGCTGGAAAGCCGCATGTTTAAAATGTTTAGGGACCACAACCGGGGGACAGACTGCTATTCAAATGAGCAAGAACTAAAGACACTACGGTGAAGAAACCACAAATCTAGTGACTTAGACTGAAAAGCAATGTTGAGTGCACCCATTGATTAAACTTGGCTAATGATGCATATCAAGTTCCTGTGCTGTGTTGCAAGAATTATTTTCCAGGCCAAAAGCAAAAAACAATAAAAAAATAAAAACAATTGACCTCCCAAAAATTAGCATACCGCTTGTCTTTCTTTAAATGGGGCAACCATGTAAGACCACTTGCATTACTCAGATCTACTTTGATATCCTTTTCCTAAAAAAACACAACTACTTATTTTCATTTTGGTATTGCGTCTTTAATTTATTGTTCAGTAGGCAAATAGAAAAACGCTGCTCACAACAATTGCAGTTTTGCATTTTTTGTGCCAGGTGAGTGCTCAACTTGGTAATCTTGGCCCACATGGTGATCACAAGCGGTCCTGGTGTGGACACTAACAGAAATCCACTAGTAACTCGGTTTAAAATAAATTAATTAATAAATCAGTTGACATGCTAAAGTTGGCATGTATGCTAAATAGCTGACTTCAGCTGCTGCTGGAGCAAATGGCTTAGATAAGTAAGTTGGACTCCCTACCTTTTAAAAAAAACAGTGAAATGGCAAATACATATAATACTTAAAAACTGCAACTAAACTTGGTGTGTTTTGTATAATTTTGCTTTACTGTATGTATCAAATGCAAACCACAATCAATAAACATAGTCAGCGTTACTCTACCTGTAGTAGAGTAATGTTATTTATATATTTAGATCTAATTAGTAATTATTAATTACAATTATATTTCAATAAAGAGAGGTACTATACCTTAAATAATAAATAGGCCGTTTTAGCAACATTAGGAATAATGTTTTTTGTTGTTTTTAATTAAAAAGGATGACAAGTGTTTTTGATTTGTGGAAAAACTCAGGATTTCAACGTAACGTGTGTTCCGACTGCCAAGCTGACAGTTCACTTCGCGCCGTTTCCCTCCGTTTAGGTTTCACTTTCTTCTCACTCTCGTCTCATTAGCCAGTTTTGCTTTGCTGAAGGATGCCGTTCCTTTGGGGATAACTATTGTGGGTGGTTCCTTTGGTGTGGGTTCATCATCAGTGGCGGGAAAAAAAAAAAAAAAAGATCTTTCTGTTGGCTCCACTTTTGGTGGGGAAGAGCCTCACTACACGAGAATATGAGCTGCTGGGCTCAGTGCAGACACACAAGCTCCCAGCTGAATCACTTCACATCAAACCCTTCAATCACTCTCCATTTACTGGGCTAAGCACAGATGAGAGGGCCTCTCCGCTGCTGCAAACACGCAAAACACATCCATGCACATGCTAACCAGCTGTTGCAATACTCACAAACTAAAACAAATTCAAGTTAGAAATAAAAAGCACAACCACAGTTGCACACACACACACACAGACACACACTAATTAGGCCATATATATAGACACACACACGTGTTTAATACTAATGAGCTGCTATTAAAATATGCATCATGTCTTTGAAAAAAAATTAAATGCAAAAGGGAAATATTTATTAGCTTGATAACAGTGTTCCTCTCTGAAAGTAATCGTCTGCATTGGTGAAAGTGTCTCTCTGAGCACGAGTCCCAGTGGTGTCACCAGGGGGACAAAGTGATTAGCGGTATCTATCTGGCAAATCTTGCACAGGCACATCATTACCACATCCCCAACTAACCCCCCCCCGCCCCCCCCCCCAGCACCCACCCCTCCACCCAACCCACCTCTGCTTTCATTTCCGTGTTTCTCAGGGGTGCGTTCGCTCCCAGTGCTCCTTAAGTGTTTTAACGTGTTAATAATCATTAGGCGCTCTTCAGTGGAGCGGTGGAGGAGCTAGCGGTGGCGATGGCGGTAGGGTGGATTGGGGAGGAGGTAATGATTGACTGACCTCCGACCTGCAACCCCCGACCCCCCTCCCACTTCTCGGGCTCTGTGTTGTGTGCCTGCCTCTCATCTCGGGGGTCCATCAGGGACCTATTAAGAGCTGTCTCACACTCAGTCACCTCACTTAACTCGCCCTTGTCAATATGCTGCAGCATGTGTGTGTGTGTGAGGAACTGGGAAACAGGGAGTTTGTGTTTAAATTCAACGCACCCCCCCACCCCCCATCTGGGAAGTTATTCCCTCCGTCTCGTCCCACCTTTTTCTGCCCATCACTCTTTTTTTTTTTCTTTTGCTCCCTGTCTCCTATTTTTCCACAACTCTCCCTCTCTGTCTTCCTCCCTCCATCCGTCCCTCTTGCTGCGTCTGTCTTTGGAGATGCTAATTCCCGGTCCAGGGAGACTAGATGAAACAGAGCGGAGTTTCTCTCATTAGCTGACACAGATGCCGAGGCGTGTGGACCTGAATAACAACACTCCAGCAGGCTGCTGCCTCCTCTTCCCTTCCACATGCTCTGCCGATGCTCCCACGTTTCCGACCATATTCCACGCAAAGCAAAGGGTGCGCAGGTGTGTGCGAGCGTCACTCTATTGGCTTATCTGCATTGCAAGTTTTCTTGAAAAGTTGCGTGTGCTCCTACAGTGCCATCCTGGGAAGATGTGTCAGATTTCTTATGGGAGCAGGGCTTATTTTCGAGACAACCTGTGCTGCATATAGCTTTAACAGAAGTCTGGTCTCTGAAGCCTTACGACAAACAATCAAAACCTTTATCACTGGCAAAGATGCAAACAATGTTGCAATGCAGAGCTGCAGTTACAAACCCGGTATAATGTTTTGGAAAATGATAAAGCTGTCACAGAATAAATTGAAGTCCAACAACACAAACTGATCAATACATCCGGTACCTTGCGAAAGCTTTGAATTTTCACTCAAACCACAAACTTGATTGTTTTAATCGGGATTTCATGAAATAGCTTAAAACAAAGTAGTGTTTAATTATGCAGAAGACAAAAGTCCCCTTTTACTCTGATACTCCTATATAAAATTTAATCATGGCTGGGTACAACTGCAAATCCACCAACGCATGGCCCCCCACCTAAGCCGACAGGACAGGTAGGGAGCCAATTAGGCAAAGAGGCATCCAAGAGACTGCAGGCTAAAGACAGCTCAGGTGAGAGACTCTAAGTCCACAATTCTGGCCTTTAGGGAGGTGCAAGTAAAACAAGGATAGAAGAAGTCCTGTGTGCAAAAAACATGTAAAAGAAAGAGTTCTGATCTGATCACAGCTGACTTTTTTGGCCTGAATGGACTGACCCACTTTCAAACTTGGTGGAGGCAACAAATTGTTGCGAGAACGATTCACTTTAGCAGTGTCATGAAAGCTTGTTGCAGTTGCTGAGGAGATGGCTTGAGCTAAAATACACACATACAGCCAGAGCTATTGCGGAATGGTTTAGATCAAAGCATAACCATGCGTTAAAATGGCCCAGCCAAAACCCAGACCTGATCCAATGGAGAATTCATGGCAGGACTTCAAAACAGGGGTCCCCAACTGGCGCGAATCCCACGCCTTCCTGTTGTGCCCAGGTATAGCTGTGCAGGTTGCTTCTGCTTGAATGCAAAATATACCTATCAGGGTTCTAAAGGAAAAATCTGCTGTCGTATTTAACGATAATGAGGATTATCAGTGCTGTGCTTGAACACATTCTGGAGAGAAGGTCACTTTTCATTAGCTTTGAAATTACCAATGCTGTTTGAGAGTAAACAAAATATGAAACCTGCACATTGTTCAGGGACAAACCTCTGATCCTTCATGCAAAAAAGAGCTGCTAAATGTGTGAAGGTGAAAGAAGCATACCCCAAAAGACTTGCAGCATAAAATCCTAAAAAATGAAATGGTAGCTATGCAACAGACACCTTCACACACCTGTTTTGCTCTTCTGCAATTCTTTTCACTTTACAAAAACATGCGTGGAAAGTTATGTGGAAATTCTAAATCTGTGGTGTTTTCAATAGTCAGGCCTCCAGCAATCAAATGTTTTGCTCCTTAGCACGCCTTCTGCAGACCTAAATGACCTTGAGGAGATAACTCAGCCACCTGAATCAGCTGTGTCAAAGTAAGTTCACATCCAGAACCTGCAGGGCAGCAAGGTAGAGTTGGACACCCATATTCTAAATCAAGACCTGTTGCCCTCATTTACCATGACTGCAGTCATGGTAAATAAGGGCAAAAGGTAAATTACTGTAGTCATGGTAAATGTCATGCAAATTTTGTCATGTGAGTTACGCATTTTTCGATCTACTGATTTGGAGTACTGCGATAGGCTGGTGACCTGTCCAGGGTGTACCCTGCCTCTCGCCCATTGACAGCTGGAGATAGGCACCAGCACCCCTCATGACCCCACAAGGGATAGGCATTAGAAAATGGATGGATGGATGGATAGTTTGGAGCAAATTAATCATGCAAGCGCAATTTCATCAGAAGTTGATGATATACATGGCTGTGATAAACAGGCAAGTAGAGGTTGAAAAAAAAATGGAGAATGATTTTCAGGAAAGTGTTGTGTTGATACTTCAAAATGTGCCTAAAAAACATTGATGGAAACATTGCTACTTTCATTCAATTCAATTCAGTGCTATGCAGTTTTATTTATATAGCACCAATTCACAACATGTCCTCTCAAGGCACTTTACAAAGTCAAATTCAATCAAATCATACAGACTGATGAAAAAGTTTCCAACAGATTGCATCAAGTCTTGACAAGCAGCGTTCACTCCTCCTGAAAGAGCGTAGAACAACAATGGACAGTCGTCTGCATGGTTGATGGCTTTGTAGCAATCCCTCATACTGAGCATGCATAAAGCGACAGTGGAGATGAAAACTCCCCTTTAACAGGGAGGAAAACCTCCAGTAGAACCAGTCTTAGTGAGAATGGTCATCTGCCTCGACTGACTGGGGGTTAGAGAAGGCAGTGTAGAGACACAAGAAGCACAGAAGCACACATTGATCCAGGAATCCTTTCTATGTTGTATGGTAAAAGAAGATGATCTGCCTACCCTGGATGATGTCACAGCTAACAGAACAGAAGACTCTTAGAACCACCAGTAGACCTGCAGTCCTGTTCAATATCTACATGCTCCCTCTAGCTCAGATCATAAAAAACAACAACATCAGCTACCATAACTATGCAGACGACACACAACTCTACATCACCATGTCACCAGGTGACTATGAACCAGTTCAAGCACTGAGTAAATGCCTAGAAGAAATCAATACGTGGATGTGCCAAAATTTTCTTCAATTGAATAAAAACAAAACTGAAGTAATAATCTTTGGACCAATAGAGGAGAGATCAGAAGTTAGCACACATCTTCAGCTGCTTCAGCTAAAAACCACTGATGAGGCCCGAAACCTGGGTGTAGTGATGGACTCAGACCTGAACCTCCAAAAGCATCTAAAGACAATTACAAGGTCAGCTTTCTATCACCTGAATAACATTTCTAGGATTAAAGGACTAATGTCTCAGCAGGATCTGGAACAACTAATCCATGTGTTTATTTTTAGTAGAATTGATTACTGCAACGGTGTTTTCACAGGTCTGCCTAAAAAGTGGATCAGACAGCTGCAGCTGATCCAGAACGCTGCTGCCCGCGTTCTCACTAAGACTAAGAAAGTAGAGCACATAACCCCAGTTCTAAAGTCCTTACACTGGCTCC
>NW_023396472.1:0-24365 GCF_011125445.2 Fundulus heteroclitus
GTCCTTTCCGTCGGTTTTCACAATGAACTTTGCTGTCCTTCGCACTCGTTTCTTTCGCAAAAAAAAAACAACAACTTTCACGTTACCCAACGCGAGTACGAAACAGAGAAAGAGGGGTTGAGGGCTCGAGACAGGATCAAAGCCAACGAGTGGGATGGATTCTCCGAAATGAATAGTGCTCGAGGATGTTGCTTTAACCTCTGTCCAAAGCACCGTGCTCAGGGACCTCCCTGTTTGTTTTAACGGCTCAGAGTTGGGAAGGGTCCCTCCAGCACAGTGGAAGGAATCCAGACTAATGAGACATATTCAACGAAGTTGAGCGGGTGTTTCGTGTCAAAAGAAGTCAGTCGTCTATGAGCTGCTTCCTCCTCTTTCGTAAACATAATATATAATATTAATGCGTTTTTGTGGTCGGCTGGATATTTTGGCACTCAGTCATCATCAGGCGGTTTGATCGCTCCCGCTGTCATATGTTCAGCGGTCTTTTATTTGAAGGGGAGCTCAGAAGTCTGTTCATGCTGTGTCTAACCAAAACTACATTTAATTAGGATTTATTTGTTTTGGGCCCATCCACTTCACAGGGAGTGGGAGGCAATCAATAACTTTTCCCTGCCACTCCTTGTTGTGATCTAGAATCACAAGAGAAATATGGAAGCGCTTTAGAACGCACGCTGCTATGACTCCGAGTGCGGCTCTGTTTTCATCTTGATGCCAATAGATTGTGATGATATTGGGGACCTCACCGCTGTCATCATGCATGTCTGTGTCATCACCCTTTGCCGCAACTTAAAGAACAAACAGAAAGACGTTTCGCACACAGCAGCAGCACGCTCTGTGGACCAATCGGAGTGAAGTTGCTCTTGTCATCTGGTTGACCGAGCGCTGTGAATCTGTGTGTGGTACCGAGCACACTGAATGTATATACGTTTTTAATGACTCATTGAATGGGAGTTTGCAATATTTCAGCTGCCTTTGACTGAGTCAATACCTTTGGCTTTGAAGGATCGTACACTTGCATGCTATGCTATTCATAATCTAACATTTCCCCGCATGTGTGGCTCCTATTCCTTAAAGAAAATAACTTTAGTGTTTACTGTCACACACCGCAGCTGACCTCAGGGGGGGTAAAAGGAGTCGGGGGATGAGGTTTTGTGCAGTAAGGAGCAAAAAGATGGCAGAATAAACAGTTGGTTAGAATAACAATTTGAAAATGCAAACACTCTCTCCTTGTGGCAAGCTAAATTGGCTTCTCTAACTCAGTTGTCTCACTTTAAAATGCGGCGGGACATATTGAAACCCTTACTTTGTTCTCCTTTGTAACTAATAATCAGCCCCTCTACACTGGGCCTCCTTCTAGCCCTCCTTCTCTCCTACCATGACTGCCCTTGCTTACCCACAGCTGCACTGCAGCGCTCTGTGTGGGAATAAATAGGCAGGGATCCTGCAGTTTGGAAAGTGTGGAATTTGATTTAAGTATTTTCCAGGTCTGGAAAAGTATGGAAAAATATTTGCATTTCCAGACTATATTTCCTAGACATCTGCCTAAAGGTTGCATTCAAGCATCTGTGGCCTGCCGCCATCCTATCATTTGACCATACATCCCTCTTTATGTCCAACCATCCGTCTGTCGGTCTGTCTGTCCACTCTCCATCTTCTGCTCATCCAAGATCAGGCCACCAAGACCTGGGGCAAAATCCAGACGTCTCTTCATTCAGGAATCATTTTTAGTTCATTTTCTTGAATCCCAGCACATTCTCAGACCAGAAGGAAGCTATACTCCCATCTACTCCAGGACCATTTGTACCGACAGCTCTACCACTCTTTCCTTTTACCTTTTTTGCCATCTATGTTTGTGGTGATTTTCCAAAACAGGGCTGCTCCAAAGGCGTAGTTATTGTTTTTATTTTTTCCCCCAGGAATCCAAAAATGGTGGAAGTATATTACCTGACTCCGCCAGATAGATTTGCTCCGCATATCCATCTGGAAACCTTCCGTTGAAGTAACTTTGGGAAGGGGCGAAAATACTGGTTAGCTGATTGGCCTATGTTGGTGATAGACGGGCCAAATAAACCAATCAGATTCGTCGTCACTCTGTTACGAGCGACGACGAAAACACAACCACAAGCCAAGCTACTGTTGCTGCTGCAGGTAAAGGCTCGTTAGCTCAGCAAAGAAATACTCTGTAATTCCGATAAAACTTGCTCGATAGCCACGCTAACGCTAGTTTCATCGGCTGAAGCCGCCATGTTCTTTAGACTGAACTGTCGCGCTTCCCGTTGCGTCACACCTCAACCCGCCTCAAAGCCAACGCTGATTGGACGTTCGTTTGGTGAACGGCTCCAAATTTTCTTTAACGGAGAGTAGCCAGACTGATCTGCGAGTGAAACCTTGAAAGCTCGCGAGATCAGGATGGTCTCACGAGTCTAGGAAGTATATGCATCAGACAGGAGACTCCAGGGTTATAATGCTGAAAAAAAAGTTATTGAAAATTGTGATTACTTGGAGCCAAATTTGAAATTGACCTCATTTACATTGGATATGTAAAAGCGATTGCTAAAATTATAGCTATCTAAATCCCAGCCACTTTGATTGAGCCATTGACTTTGCAGCATCTCTTCTTCCTGAACCAACTCATGCCGACAATAGCTTGCAATAGCAATATACATTTTTAACTCACGTTTTAGCAGCTAGGATCTTACAATATCAGGCCCACTGATGATACTGTACAACGATACATGATTAGCTTGTATTGCTAGTGACAGGAGGATGTGGTTGTAGGTGTGTGTTGCAATGGTCGTAGTTAAGTGGGATGTGACTCAATTCCCACATCCAAAATCATTACATTCTGAATGATTTAAAGCTTGCTTTCTGATGGTATCCAAGATGATTTATCAGTAGTAATTTCATTGAATATGCATTGATAAAAAAGAGCTTTGCCAATCATCTGCAGCATCTCTTTAATTTCCTCTCTCCTTTGTCAATCCCTTGAGGATACTCTTCATGCCTGTGGTCATGGCCCTGGTGACGCTGGGTTCCTACTGCCAGACAATTCATTGACTTAGACTCGTGTAAATCTTCCTGGGTGGGTAACAATTTGTGAGCAATTACATGATTCTTGCATTTCCGCATATTCAGCTCACTCCCATTGGATTTGCATATTCACTGTGCTTAATTAAATCTCTGACTGGTTCTCTTTTTTTCTGCCCATCATATCGTCAAGTCTAGAATGACTAAGGTGCTTGAATTTCAGGTTGCTCAATTGAATTTTGACATCAGCATGTTCACAGAGTGAATCGCAGTCCCGACCAACCCAGGTGATTTAATTTTGCCTACTGATCTCTGAGGTTAGAAGGGGTGAATGGTAAGGGGCCCGGGTAATAACTCACTGAGGTCTCAAACTGCTCTGAGAAAAAAAAAAAAAAAAAAAAAGCATCACATCAAGGGAGCTTTGAGAAGGAAATGAGCAACAAAAGAAAAGCACACAGCAGGGGCCAGAAAAGCCGCATTTCCAAATTATTAATATTATTTTTTTATTTAGGGAACCCGAGCACTTACAGTGGATTAGGAGACTGTTTGAAAAGAAAATGGGGTAGCAGTTAGACAATTTGTTCTCTTTTGTTATTTGTTTTAAGGTGTGAAAAAAACCCAGGAGAAATGAAGTAGAGATCCGAGTTATATGAAGGCTGAAATCTGAATGAAAACATTATCTTTTTGGCAGCGAAAAAATGGAACTGGTGCTTTGGCTGAAGCTAAAAAAAAAACAACATCCTTGACTCTGTGCTTGTTGTTTTCATTCAAACTCTGGTTTTCTTTCATCTAAAAGCAAGCTCCACTGACCAAAGAGCTATTTTAATACTGGACACACAAGCTGGAACTCCCAAGATTGGAGCAAACACTGCTCTAATGGCCATAACATTACCCAGTGAGAAAATGAAAACGCTCAAACACAATGCAAGTAATGCAATGCAGAAAGAGAGCTTCATGTGGTTGTAAATAATAGTCTGGAGTTGTTTCAACAATAACAGCCCTCTGAAACCAGAGCCATATTAACAAACCTCTAGATTCCCCCCTCACTGAAAGGATGTTTTTCTCTCCGGTCCGTTGGGAAACACTGTTGTAGTGATGGGATAAGTTGTCACATTTAGCTAGTTGTGTACAACGTGGAGGTCCATCTTGCTTCAATTAAAAGCTCCAACACGTCTGGTTTTGATTAGGGGTCCTGGCAAACCCAAGGTGATTCCTTTCTTAATGAAAGCCGCCAGAGAGGTTACACAGTGCTAAAAAACTGGTTAGCGAAGAATAATAGTCGAGCAGAGAAGGTATCATGCTCTCATTCTTCATCCTTTGCCGTTTCCGTCCTTCTGACCTGTTTAGTTTACATGTCAGACGGACGGACCTAGCTGTAATATGGGTGATGGGGAAACTGGCTCAATGGTTCATGAAATACATCCGTCTCCTTCTAACACTTCTTTATCCGCTCTATTCCTGCAGATTTTGCCTCATTCCCCCGCTTGCTCGTTCACCTCGCTCCTCTCCATCCCCTTTAAGCTTCGTGTGGGTTTCTGCGAAGCCACTCTGTCTCACCAGAAGCAAACTTCTGCTTCTGCTTAGAGGGCCTGAAGTTTTGCTCCAGCAGCGTTTGTCTGCTTTCTGAGATTTGACACTAAACCATCGGTTTTCCCTGCTTGGCCACACGGTCACCTCATCCCTCATCAGGAGACCAATGGTATTTGTTATTTACAATCCCACTACATCTTATCTGGTGACCTCGTCACACTGTAAGTTCAAATTCCAGAAGGACCATTACCACAGATGCTGAATTCGAGCTGTTGGGCTAGTTGCACACATGTTGAGACAAAGCTCTTCAGTGAAGAGGCTGTTCAGCGAGGAGGGAGGTAAAGAGTAACTGACAGTCAGTGACAGGATAATGTATGGCCCTCTAGTATCATATACGTCACTGTACACTCCAGTAGCCACAAGTCTTTCGCTAACACTGTGTTTTGGCCTCTGTAAAGGTCATGGAAATGTGTTGCGGAACAAGAGTGGAGAGTTTTGCGTGGAGCCAAAGGCAGACGGAAAGTTTGGATGGGAAACGCTGCACACCGCAGCGATGTCTCCTAACGTTGGGCGTTTCTCAGAATGTGGTCTGTTCTGATCTAATGAGCAATTCAGCCGGTGACGCAGCGATCCTTTCTTTCATCTCGTCATCTCTTTTATTCTCTTTATCTTTGATTGTCTCGCGGCCCTTTATCTCTCTGATCAGGTCGTCCGCCGGGCGGCATGTCTGCGTCTCACCGCCCTCCACCTCAAAAGCTCAAAGGAGAGGAAGCCCGGAGAAAACAGGACAATAAAATATCTCGATGACAAACGCACAGACGGACTCCATGTGATGCACTTAAAAAGTGATCGGGATGTGTGATGCGTGTTGGATGAAAACGCGAAGCTATCTCATCATCGGAGAATACACTTCAAAAGCAAAACGTAATGAATAACTAAAGTTCAAAACTTGGTGATGAACATCAAATAGAAAAATGTAAAGAGAATTATTGTCTTTTAGGCACTAATATTAACCTTAGAGTAAAAGGCTGGTGACAAAAAGATTAAACTGTATATTTGGTCATATTCAATAAATTAGAATATTATTGAAAAGCTAATTTATTTCAGTAACTGAATTCGCTAAGGGAAACACATTACAGTATATAGAATAATACAGTCTGGTTATGTTTTAAAGCCTCTTTTTTTTGTTAATTATGATTTTCCCCACCTCCAGCTAATAAAAACACAGCATTTAAGATTAGAATATTACATCAGACCAATTAAAAAAAGAAACGTTTTTATGCAGAAATGGGGGCCTAATGAAAAGTATGGTTAATACTGGTTTAAAGGTTGTTGTTTTTTCAACAGCTACTTTTAATCTGACTAACACGCCTCTTAAAAATGCACATTATAATTTATTGAATATGACTGTACATATGTACAGAAAGAGAGATTGCAATATTTTATAATACTCATTTGAGTTAGTTAGATCATTTGTTCTTTTCTGCAAAAATGTGTAATTATAAAAGTGCCTAAAAGAAAAACCTATACTGGGAACTTCATGTTAGGTGCTCTCAAAGTTAATAAATCTAAGCTCAACATATAAAGCAGCTGAAACCATAACTTCAAGCCAATCAGCTAAGTTAAGGTCACAGACATTAATTAACTAAAAACATAATAAAATAAAATAAAATAAGAATGCCAGCATAAACAAACAATATCAATAACCAATAGAAATACGACAACTAGCTAATATCTCTAAAAACACAACAAATTCAAAATCAGTGAAATCTAAATGTGTCAGGATCATTGGATGTTTGTGTTTAGATTTTTTTTTTATCATGTCTTCTATTTCTTATCTAGTGGTTTATCCTTTATTATTAGCTTATATTCAAATGTAAAGGACGTTACAAATAAAATGTATTATTATTATATTATTATTATTAGTATTATTTTTATGATGTCCCTTGTGTTAGCTGGATTGTTAGTTCTTTCTGTATTGCTGTCTGTTCTTTTCTTCCTGTGTTTCCTTCCTCTCTGCTCTACTCTATTCTCCCTTTCTCTCAGCTTTTCCTTGATTCCTCTCACCTGTATCCCATAATCATCTGATCAGCTCCACCTGATTTTCATGCTTGCGCTCTTCCTCTCCTCTGAGTATTTAAGCAATCTCGCCCATGCCAGTTTGTGCTTATGGCTATTATCATTGCTGTAGGTTTTCTTAAATAAATTCAACGTCACATTTACCATTGTGCTGCATTTGGGTCCTCACCTTAGAGACTATGACAAGATGCTACTCAACCGTGTGGGAACAAAGAGAAGAAAATTTAAAAAAGCAACTGTGGAATCCTTCGTTTTGTAACTTTTAAATATTAAACCGTCAAATAATTTAAAAGGGTGTGATTGTTTAATATTATTTTCCTACTTTTTATAAATATTTCATGTGATTAGAAAGCATATTACACATAGTGCAAGTATTCATGCTCCATTGGCTCCTCACTAATTTTGTTACAGTCCAACTCACAGTTTGCACAAAATAGTCTTAAGTTGGTAAACTGAAATGAGAAATTGTGTGTGTGTGTGTGTGTATATATATATATATATATATATATATATATATATATATATATATATATATATATATATATATATATATATGTGTGTGTATGTGTGTGTGTGTGTGTGTATGTATACAGGCATATCTATCTACCTACTTTGCTATGAAGCTCCTAAAAAGTTTTGGTGCAACCAAAAGCCATTAAAAGGCACGTGACTAATAAGGGTGTAACAATACATGGATCCACATTGATATATTGATTAAATTATTAATGATCCAATAAAATACATTACATTCTATATTTATTCTTTGATACATTTTTGCTTCCATTAGGTTCCAAAGCAAAACCTTTCTACATTCATTTGTAAATATGTATCAGAAAAGTGTTTCCTGTTTTTTGCTGGTTGTGTGAACCAGACAGCTGTTAGTTAACAAGTTACGCGTGACAATGTGAGAAGCTTTGTGTGAGGCTGGCCCTCTGCTGTCTAGTGGTCAAACTCCCCGCCATACAAATCTAATTTAATGACCTCACTGTAAGTCACCTCCTCAATCAAGTCACTGACACACATTATCAGAAACTCAGCTCCTTTACCAAAGCAGATGGAGCTGTCGGTGCAGACATATTTATGAATGGTTGTAAAATTCTTAATAAGCATTTCGACAGAGGCCAGAAGAGTTTGTTTTCACATCAAATGAAATATGCCTGCTGACATTTTACTGTGACCCGGGGGTTATAAAGCCTTCTGCCTTTTGCCAAAACCATACAGCGATTTCAAACTATTAAGTTTTATTACAAGAATATGAGATAAGTAGCTTTTGTTTAGTAGAAGGGCTCAGTCGGTCTTTAGAGATCTTTCCAAAAACTACTTGATCCTCCATTTATTTATTTTTTAAGGGATATTTTAAGTGGACTTGTGGAAAGCAGTTAGGGTCTGGTCTGCAGTACGTTGAGGTCAGCATGACCCGCTTGATGCTCTCAGTTTGGGGAAGCAGTGAGGTTTTGTGATGGGAGAGCAGATGTAATTACTGCTCTGAATAGGGCCTCCAAGGGTTAGTTAGACAGAGCAATTGCTCAGGGAGCGGGCACCACGCTGTCAAGAGAACCGGGGTCTCCACTGCTCCAGAGCATCATGGTGTCTACAAAACTCTGCCAGACTGCGGAGATGTCTCCAAGAAGTTGAGTTAATGATGAGGTAAAACTGTGCTACGTCATTGGCTGAATTATACTGGTGAATGATTGTTGCCTAGTGCAACGCAACGACAAAACAATAATCATCTTTATTATCATTGCAACATGCATTCCAATGAAATTTGTCCTCTGCACTTAACCCATCCCTTAGGGAGCAGTGGGCTGCCACTCTGCAGCATTCTGGGGCTAAGGGTCTTGCTCAGAGACTTGGGAGTTGAATCAGGAACCTTGCAGCCTCTCCTGGACCAAAGTGCCATAGTCTCTAACCACTACGCCACCAGAAGAAGAGATCTTTATTTGTCATTGCAATTGTACATTCCAATGAAATTTGTCTTCTGCGTTTAACCCATCCCTTAAGGAGCAGTGCGCAGCTATCACAGCGCCCGCGGAGCAATCTGTGGCTACAGCACTTGCTCAGGGACCCGCAGTGACAGTGTGCGGGGATCGAACTGGGTACTTGCAACCTTCTCAGAGTCCAAGCGTGCTGCCCTAACCACTAGGCCACCCCTAATTTCCTCTGAATAAAAGTAATAACATTTTGGAGTCACCCATGCAGAGTCCCAACTTGAATACGATTGAGGATCTGTGAAGGGTGATGGCAAGGCGGCCTTTGAACCCCAAAGACTTGGAGCTCATCACCAAACATTAATCAACCAAAGTTTGGTTTTTCCTTTGATTATAAAGAAGGATGTAAATAATTTTTGACATGCAATATTTTGTTAAAATGTAAATAAAACCTGCTAAATTATGTATAAAAAATCACCAATACTTAGTTTACATTGTTTTATATACTAGAGAAATGCCTATTTCATTTACCTATCAGAATCAACTTTTTTGGTTGAATGCCAGGAGTATGAATAATTTAGGCCTTAACTGTAGATGGTAAATTTAGGTCCAAATTAGTGCTACATACTAACACCGACTCGTGTGTAAATAAGGTCAATATGTAGCCTCAACGTTGAAAGAAGATCTTTTGCTGAGTGGAAAGTAAAACAGCTAATGTTAGCTGCTGTTGCACAGTCGGTGAGTATTTTCTGTGCTCTGGATGAAACGTTTAAAAGACATTTAGGCAAAATTCAGCAACAGCTATATATATCTTCCATGACTGGGATTTCAAGAAGTAAATGTTGCAAACCTATTGTCAATGAAACTTCATAACATTTTCGATTAATGTTTCGTCCTATAGCCTAGATAGGTGTCTTTGGTTTTTCTAACTTGGTAGTGAGACTAACAGTCATGTTCAATACATTAAAATGTCCCTTTTGATGAGGCTCGTTTGTCAGATTAAGTTTTCCTTTTGAAAATGACAACGTTGTAGCAGGCATTAGATATACTTGTCATTAAATTCAATTTCCCGTATGAAAACATTTATTTTTGATTGGTCTGATGCAATATTTTAGTCTTAAATTGTGTTTTCATTAGCTGTAAGTGGGAAATCATTGTAATTGACAGAAATAAAGCCTTAACAGTATTAGTCTTTGTGTAATCATCTATTGCGTTCCACCAAGTGAACTGAGTTACTGAAATAAATGAGCTTTTCAATAATATTCTAATGTATTAAATGGGTCTGTATATTAGGTTATTAACAGTTTCGCTTATGACTATTTCAGGTCAACTGGTTATTGCGCCTTTTTATCCCAGAAAATTAGACTCTACCTGCAGAGATCTTTTGGAGTGCAGGGGGTTCTCCCTAAAGCCCCTTTTGACTCTGTAGAGGCATCAACCATTTTCTACATGTTGACCTGAGAAAAAGTGGTTAGATGAGCTCATCAGGAAGACCAGCTCTACCCTAGGAGGCTCCTTCAACCCAGTGCAGGTGGTGGCACACAGAAGGACAAAAATAAAAAATAACATCACTGTTGGACAACGTCACCCACCCTATGTGTGAAACTGATGCAGAGCTGGGAGCTCCTATAACCACCACTGCTCCCAACAAACTCAATCAGTGTTTTTACATCCCTGCTGCGGGAGAAGTGGTGGCCAAGCGGTTAAAGAGCAGGGTGCTTGAATCATGGAGAGGCTTCGAGGATCCTGGTTTGACTCCCACAGACTGCCACTGCCTGAGTCCCTGAGCAAGACTCTTAAGCTACGTTCACACTGAGGTCAATTCCGATTTTTTTTGCCCATATGCGACCTGTATCTTATCTTTTTATGACAGTCTGAACAACACAGATCGGATTTTTTCAAATGCAACCCAGGCCGCTTGGATATGTGGTCCTGTATCCGATACGTATCTGATCTTTTCAAATGTGACCTGTGTCTGTACGGCCGGGTTGCATTTATCCGACCTGTACGTCACCGATACTCGACAAACGTCACTATTCTGCGTCCTGCTATGCAGAAGCGGGAAGAAAGACGACACCCAATAGCAGACAACAATGAGAAGAGCAGTCAGTGGAGATAAAGCTCCGGTTAGAAAATAAATTACTGACCGCAAAATGCGTGGCAGCATTATAATCCATGTTTACTTCCGCAAACACTGAGGACGCTTGCTACGTGTGACGTTATCGCGTCCTCCAGTGTGCATGAGGGACACTTGGGTTGAACGCATTCAGTTCACACAGGAGATCACATACAAGTCGCATATATTTGGAAATGTGAACGGACACGCAAAAAAATCTGATTTCACAAAAAAATCGGAAATTGAACATTAAGACCTGCAGTGTGAACGTAGCCTTGGTCCCAGAATGCTCCCTGGATGCTACACAGTAACAGTCCCCTGCTCCTTAAGGAACGGGTTAAATGCAGAGGGCAAATTTCATGTGGAATGTACATGTTGCAATGACAATAACGGTGGTTATTATTATTTCACCGTTTTTCCATTTCTTGTCAACAGTCTTTTTTTTTTGTGCACGAAAATAAGTGCTTTTATTAAATTGTTCTACTCAGTTGCACGTTTCTTCGAATCTGATTATACTGTTTTCAATAGCTGTACCGTATATTTTTATTCTTATGCTGCAATTTTGTAGGAACTGTATAGTCTTTTATTCTTACGTTCTGCTATAAGATATTTACCTTTGGTTCCCATTAGTTCACGCCGATAGATGTCTTTTACAATATTTCACTTTTCAATCGCTGTTAGCTTTTTAGTCTTATTAACACAATCTGGTTCACAGGGGAATTAAATAAGTGGTTTTATTTTGAAACATATAATTAAATGAAGTGTTTTTTTGCTCTTCGTTAAAAATAGCACTTTTCATATTTTCTTTATTACAACTGCTTTAACACAAGGCATGGCCACCTTATCAAGAATCAAGCTTTGACAAGCTCAAAAGAACTCAATGATCTGTGCAAATAGTTTAGTATGAGTTGTAATGTGGGTTTTTGAGACTTTCTGTATCTCTTTTCAGAAGACGAGCGACAGGAATAAAGAATTGATGCAGCCTGCAGGGAAAGGCCGCTAGGCACTAAAAGACTGAAGAAATGTTTCTAATGAAATATTGATGAAGACTAGAGATGAAGCCAAAGTATGCACCTTCCTCCTCAGCTATCCCATAAGCCAAAATTTTGCAAGCTAAGGAAAAACATATTAAATGTTTGGGTGACTTTATAAAAAGATTTAACTATGAGAAGCAACAGACTCATAGGAAACAGAAAAACGTGAACAAGCTAGCATTTTGATTTTGTTGTTTCATGGTCTAAAGTTGCATCCAAGTCAGCTGCACACATCTGTTCTCAAAGGTTTTGTATGTGGTGTGATTTACCACTCATTGAATCCATTCTTTGTTTTTTTTTTTACATTTTACATTTTTATTTCCAGCATTCACCCATTAAAGTAGAGTTTGTGCCCTGCTTTTGTCATCTGTTATCTTCCATATTTTCTTCTGTTGTGCCAAGGAAATACATTTTTAGGGCACATATAAAAAACTAGAATTTAGGGTTTTAATATTTAACTTTATTGATGTGTAAAGCCATCTTTTATGTTTCAGCTGACTTAAATGAAGATGAGATAGAAAAGGTCTGAAAAGGCCAATGAAATAAATTCCAGATGCTGCCATTACTTACAGTGACCCAGACGGGCTATAAAACTAAATTTTCACTAACTGTTACCAACTGCTGTAAGAGCCTTCTTTGATGGAGAGAAAAAGAACGGAAATTCAACTTTTATTTCGCCTAGTGTTTTTTTTTTTAACTAGTATTAGTATTAGTTATTAGTTATAGTAGTATTTTTTTATGTTTATTACTTACAATGTTTATTACCTTATTAAGTCCATACAAATATTTTTATTATAATAATTTATGATATATCATCAGAATGAGAAAGAAACCATTGGACTTTCTTGATTTTTACTGTGTCCCATTATTTTTAATATTTACTATCACCAGAGCAGGGCTCTCACCAATGCCTTCCTGGCCTGGGATCTGCTGCTTCCGTGCCTCCCTACCTTTGCGCAGAGCATATGACTGTCCTGGGGTGATGCCTTGTGTGTGTCCGCCTGGGACTGCAGCGGCTCTCTAGAGAAGGGTCCAATGGTCCTTTGCCGCTCCCAGGTGCTGTGCACCTCCAGGTGCCCCACACACAAACGCAGGTATTGACATAGGGACAAAGGAATAAGGTAGATGGTAAATGGTAAATGGCTTGTACTTGTATAGCGCTTTAACTAGTCTTGACGACCTCCAAAGTGCTTCACACTACAGTCAGTCATTCACCCATTCACACACACACTCACATCCTGACGGTGGTGAGCTATGTTAGTAGCTACAGCTGCCCTGGGGCGGACTGACAGAGGCGAGGCTGCCATGCACCGGCGCCACCGGGCCCTCTGACCACCGCCAGCAGGCAATGCGGGTGAAGTGTCTTGCCCAAGGACACAACGACAGAGACAGTCAGTGCGGGGGATAGAGCGAGCCCCGATCGCTGCTACATTAGCTTCATATAGATCAGCAGGGAAACGCATCTGGAACAGTGGCGCATGAATTAAGGCTGGGCAAGTTAATCCATTAGACTATTAACGGCGATATTTACTTTAACGCGCATTAACGCATGTTGCTCACATGCTTTTATTTTGTGAAGGTCTGTTGCTGCGGTGTAGGGGTTTGAATCAGAACAGTAGGTGGCGATAATGCGCCAATAACCTCGCTGTCAGCCAAACCTCGGATTCAGAGTAAGAAAGGTGCTGGCCGGAAAAAAACAAAGCTGACATGCGGAAGGTGGTGTTTCCCGCAGGAATTTGCTTAGGTGAGGCGGTGAGTTGGCGAACGGAACAAGTTTTGTGCGGAGCGGAGCGGGGGGGAGGGGGGTCTGCATCGACGCCGTCGGTGAAGTCGCTTCTCGCTTCAAAGTATCCATGTGTTTTTGCCTGTTTTTCCCTGCCATTCACTATATGCACGCGATAAAGCAACAACAAAAAACCGCGTGTTAACGTCAAATAAACATGCACACATATCGAGTTAGCAAGCATTTCAGTTTAAAGTTCTTCCAGCATGGAATATGACAGAAACAAGTTAGTTGTAACCACTGCCAAGTTAAACTTTGGTATTGAACATAAAATGGTAATGCTGCTCCCTGCTGTTACCTCAGAAATTGCCTGTTTTTGGTAGATTTTTTCCCCATAAAGAGAATTCCCTGTCATTGGCAATAAGCTTTAATTTATTATTATTGCTATTTTTTGTTTTACCTGTCTAAGTTGAGCGTTACTAAATATGTGTTACTGATAAGTGCTAGAAATGTTACAACACTTTTGTTCATATGGCAGCAGAACATTAAAATAAAAGTGCTCTTTACACTACTTTTGAATTCATTCTTGGAGTTTGTAAATACAATGCGATTAATCATGATTAATCAGGCAAATTATGCGATTAATCGCGATTAAATATTTTGATCGTTGCCCAGCCCTAATATATATATATATATATATATATATATATATATATATATATATATATATATATATATATATAATATTTATTTTGCAGGGAGACGCAGTTTGTTTATTGGCGCTATATTAGAAGTAGATCTTTCTTTAAGTATAGAGTCAGATGAGCGGGCAAACTCCTGTTTGCACACTAGTCCATGCAAACAGCTTTGTGAATTTCACAAATTATTCACAAATAAAAAACAAATAAATCAAACCCCAATTTGATTTATTTGTGACTGAAGGGAGATTTGAAGTGCAAGCTTATACCCAAAACCCGCCCACATTTTCCCCTAGTTTTAATGAATTAAATAGCCTGGGTGATTTTGGGTAATCTCACTGGAAACAAGTGAAAACAAACAAAAAGTGGTTTGCCAATAGCAGCCATTGGGTTTCTCTTCCAATGGAAAAGCCAAGACAGAGAGGGTGACAATCCAAACAGAAGCTTTGACCTTTGGATGATTGCTTGCTTTTTATTTTTGTGTGTTTGGAGGGACACAGTCAGTCATGCACCAAAGGGCCCATCATGCTCGGTTTCTTTCACAAATGCATAAAAAGAAACTAACATGCAAACAGAGCAAACCCGACAACCATAATTGTTGTTAATTGCTCACAAACATCCCCATATCAGCTGGCACATGCAAAAGCACGAACTGGGGAAAAAAAGAATCAATAGGAAAGGACTCATGGAGATGAAGCTAACAGGGATAGATTATGTATTTGTTTGGGTCATTAGGAGCTCATGGTGACCCAGTGAGCCACAGCATTACAGCAGCAGCAAGGCCAAGGCTCTTTCTTGCTTGGCTTGCTGTGCGTGTATGCGACGAGCCAATTGGCCCTCACTGATATCCCCCAATTCCTAGAAACCAATGTTTGCTGACCCTCAAACAATATGTAAGAGGCAGAGAGAGGGTGATTGTTGGCCATTTGCCTTTGGAAATTCTGTTCATGGCAGAAAATGGCTGGTTATGGGATTAAACTGGATAATACAGTAATTTATCAATCTCCAAAACTAAGTTTAAATATTATTAAGAAATGCATAACACAAAGAAAAGAATGAAAGCTTGATCAGATAATCGTTGACAAGATAATGATTCTGAAAGTTTGAATTACAAAGAATTATGAAGTCAGTTTTCTTTGTAGCGTTGTAAACTTATTTTCCACAGCAGCCTGCATTGCAGCCTTTTTTATCCATTTCTTTGGCTTTGATGCTGCTACTTCAACATATAGCTGCAAAAAAATAAAATAAATTGCACTGTCGACTGTGGACTTTTACAATTTAAAACACTGGTCTATATATCTTCCAAAAATGGGGTAAGGACAGGAAAACATACAGAAGCAGCCAAGAAGTCAATAGCAACTAGAGGTATTGCAGAAATGCCACTCATGCGGAATAATCTGTTGGAAGAACAGCTATTAGTTGTGTACTTGTCAAATTTGATGTTTATGGAAGTGTGGCTTGCCCTTTAAACTTCCCCACAAGCCATGTGCAAGACACAAACAGCGTGTAGGAGAAGGCGCTCTGGTTAGACGAGACCAAAATTCAACATTTCGGCCTACATCTAAAATGCTGTATGTGGCACAACAATAACTGCACATCACCTCACTTTAATGTTGATCCTGCCACCACTATGTTTCTCCATGAGGATTGTGTGTTTAAGCCATGGTGAAACATGGTGTGGGCAGGATCATGCTGTGGGTATACTTTTCTATATATCAGGGACAGGAGAGAGGGTTAGAAATGATGAGAAAGTGAATTAAGCAAAACATGGGGAAATACGAGAAAGATGCCTGTTTGAGGCCACAAACAATTTAAGACTAGTGGAGGTTCTCCTTCCAGCAGATTACAATACTTACTACAGCACCAGAGCTGCTACAGAGCGGTTTAAATTCCTATGTGTGGATGGTCCGGTCAAAGTCTAAACCTAAATCCCGTCGAGAATCTGTGGAAAGACTGGAAAATTGCTTTGGATAGATGCAAACAGAAATGTTTTGTCTAGATTTGCAAAACTGGTAGAGACATACCCTAAAAGAGTTGCTACTGCAAATGCAGCAGAAGGTACTCCATTGCCTTGACTCTTGACTGTTCAACATGTTCGGTGTTGAACAGTCATTAAAGGACTTCCAAATGTCTGTTCTTGTTTGAAGTAAACAACAGCATTACAATATTTTGCAGGAGACCGGATCATTTGACGTGACATCAAAGAAATGGCTTATTATCCTGAAGTATGTGCACCTTGGTGGGTCGACTCACAAAGCTTATCATTTTCAAATCGGGGACATTTAGGGTTAATTTTGAAGGTCCACTGGTCGTGTTGCAAAATCCTCGAAAGAGTGGAGAAACTGAACAGCCGAAGAGAAGTGGGAAGATGGAGAGTAAACAGCGTTTTGCAACCCTGCTGCATGTTGTTAAACTGATATACTATCTCACCGCAGATGCAATTCTATAAACATGTGCACTATTGTTTTTGCCATTTTTGTTATTGACTGGAAAGGGAGGTCTTTGTTGTACCATAAAAGGCTGTGTGTTATTGTACAAGGTCTTAATTATGGTGTGAAAATGGAGCACATGCAGAGAGCCGGGCTTACAGAAACCCAACACCTCCGACCAAGCAGCCCTCTGACAAAGGAGGTCAGTGCCGAGTCAGATAACGTTTATTTATGTCTTCCTAAAAAATCCCTTCTATTGATGTCTGCAACACCCAGATAATATCCCCACTTTGCTTATTTACTGAGAGAGTCCAGCCACCGAACAGCTCTCATTCAGCACTTAATGTCCATAACGCCTTGGGTAATTGCTGTTTTCCTCTGCCTCTGAGATCTCACCACTTCACAAGACTAAGCTGCTCTATCCTCTTGTTTATTTTCAAAGGCCTCAACCAGGACAAATACCCTCAGGTCAGCTTCAGCAGGCTCGCAGCCATGTGTGCACCTCAAAAGTGCCCTGGAAATCTGTTGAGCTGACATAAATTTGTTCCAGTTGCATGAAGGAGCAGGAAGAATGTGGATGGCCATGAGAGGGAGAGAAGAGTCCCGGTGGTGGGCACTGACTCAGGTCTTGCTCAGAGTGGGGCTTACAGCAGGGATTGCAGAGCTTCGGTCAGCTCTTCCCTTCTTCAAAGGCTGGGAGGAGAGGTTTTGTAAAATAATACAATAACAGCGAATATAACCACCCTTTCAAAACACAACTGGATTGAACTGGATGGCTGGGAACGACAAAGGAGGAAAGGATGATGTTTCATCGCTGATAAAAAGAGAGACAAGAACATTTGTTGCTGGCTTCTTGTTCTGTGGGAACAGACAGGTGCATCTCAATAAATTAGACTCTCATCAAAAAGTTGATCTGTTTCAGTAGTTCAATTAATAAAGTGAAGTTCATATACATTTATTGCATACAGGTACATTTCAAAACTTTTCGTTCGGCTCGTTTTCTTTTTTCTTTAGATTACGTTACACCCAGGAGCGTTTTTGACCTGAGTAATATTGCTTTCTGCCCAGGGAGACACGGCCTGTGGGGTGCCACGTGTGAAAAATTTCTAAAGGTTGTCTGTCATCTGCCCTCAAAGCAGCTATGTGTTGCTAATTTTCTCTCAAAGTCCACAGACAGAGATTCTATAAAATGTAACTTGAGATTTATGCAGCCATTATTCAATAGAAGAAAACACTCAAACACATTCTTATGCCTCCTTGGCAACGAGAACAACCTTAAATTTCTCTTTCAAGATCACTTTGCGTCAAATAAATGGTTTTAATAGTTAATGTTTCTGTTCAGTTAATGATATGTTGTGGCCATATAGAGGTTATCCTGGAGCTGGGGTGGCACCCTGAATATGTAGGGCTTGATCAGGGTGCCATTCTGGCAGGAACTGCTGCTTCTTACACCTAAAGAAAAAAAAATCCACAACTCTGTTTCTTTTAAAATGCAAATTGTTACATGAGACCGAGAAAATTGGATTCTTGTTATAAAAATGTTGGTCTACTGAAATGAATGTCAATGTTCTGTTCAGCATATGCACTCAGTTCTTGTTCTGGGGCAGTTTTTGCATAGATGCATCCTTATGCTGTGGCCTGGAGTTTGCCTGTGGCTCTGCTGAGATGTTAAGGAAGCCCAGGTTTTTATGTAGCTGCCTTCACCTCGTGGTCTAAAATATCCTGGTTAGCACAAAGTTTGGACTCGATAAACAGAGTGGACCAACAGTAGCAGAAAAATGGCTCCCCAAAGAATCACTAAATTTATAAACTGCAACATGTTTCCTCTTCTCTTTATTTTCATCAGAGAAGACGACTTCATACTCCCGATAAACAGTCCAGTTCTTGTTTTCTCCTTACCCTGGGTGAGGCAGTTCCTATGGTTCAGGTGTGGCCTAGCAGAAGGAAAATGACACGCCTGTGTGGTGGTTTCTGAAGCACAAACTCCAGCTGTTCTCAACGTCTCGTGAGTCTCCCATGATCTCTTGAACGAGCCTCGTTTCACAATCACCTAAAGGCTACAGTTGTCCCGGCTCTTTGTGCACCAATTTCAAGGAACTCTCCATCACAATTCTGGGATACAGCCCTCATGAAAACACTGCTGGACAAACCCTGCTGGGTTGTTAGGTCAACAATCCTCTCCATGATTTTATATGTCATAAAAATCATAAAAAGCCTTGTAATAATTTATGTATTTACTTATTCCAAGGACACTTTTTCCTTCCTCTCAACTTTCTATCACAATTCTGGCATACAGCTCTCGTGAAAACCCTGTCGAGATTGTTAGGTCTCCATGATTCTATGTCAAAAACATTATAAAAATCTTTTTAATTGCTTGATACAATATTCAAATTTTTTTCTGCGTTTTCATTAGCTTTAAGTTATAATCGCTAGAAACAGCAGAAATAAATGCCTCAGATCTATCACTCTGTGGAACAAATGTATTTACTATCAGTTTAACTTTTTAAACTAAACATCTGCACAAAATGGAGTCTTTAATATGTTGAGGACACCTGCATGTGGACATCAATTCAATTAAATTTTATTTATATAGTGCCAATTCATGAAACATGTCATCTCGAGGCACTTTACAAAATCAAAATCAATCAGATTACATCACAGGTGTATTCTAACTTGCATGTTAAAGGTGTTAAAAATGTCATCTGTACAAGTATGTGATAGCGCTGATGCGTGCACTCCGTGTAAACTGGCACAAACTTGTTTACACATGGATGATACTGGAAGTGCTGCGGCCATACAATGATTCTGTAGTTCTTCAAGCTGTGCCCCAGTTCGAAGGGGATGCATCCTTTGACGGTGGCAGCAAACAAATTCCAAAGCAAGCCTAGGTCTAATGAGTACATCGTGATGGCTCTCTGAATGTGTCACCATGTGCTTTGTCTCACGAAGCCAGGCTGAGCTGATGCAAACATTTAGAGCGAAACTCAAAGAAACATGACCAGAGTTTATTTATTGTATGTTTGTGCTTGTTTGTGCCGAGTGTTTTTGAGTTGATGTAAATTGAAATAAAAAAATAAATAAAAAAAATACCCAGATCTGTGATCAGGCTACCATCTCTCAAGTAGTGGTCGTTTTGTTCTCGCTGGGTTTCTTCTACAAACCAATATAAAAGAAACCTTGCGTCTCTCTTCCTAAAAATAATCTTTTCGTCTTTAATTTATTTATTTTTTGATCACAAACATGTTCGAACAAGGTACTGTACCCATTACGTCACCGCCTTTGTCCTATTCTTGAATTTATTTAGGCCATCATAACATAGTGTTTGTATATTCTGGCTCAGCAGTGCAAACAAAATAGCTGCTGAATTGCAAAGACGGTGATGTCAGACAGTTATTTATAGCAGGAAGAAGGTCTTAGGCACAGTAGAGCTTTTTTGGAAAGTTTCCTCTCAGGTGTTCGGGCCAAAGTGCACAGAGTTTGTGTGATTTCTCTTTCTAGAAAATGTGAGAGGCACACTAGACGTCAGAAACAGAGCTAAAATATTCCTCCTCTCCCTGGTGCGAGTCCAGGTCGTGGCGCCCTTGGCCCACCAGCGCATGATCTCATCTACATGAATGGTTTATAGTTTCTTTGTCAATGGGGGCTTTTTGAGGGGGTAGACATTTTTGGGGGATGCCACTGTGTCGGGTCGCCCTTCCTGTTGCACGGAAAAGGTAAATATCACTGCTGTGATGCCACACATGGAAGCCATCAGAATGGAGTGGAAGCTTGTGGAGCAGAAGAGGGCGCCTCCAGATACATGTAAAGTCTATGCATAGATCAGCTTACAGAAGATCCATAGGACACATTTAACAACATATTTCTACCGAGAGTGGCTGTGAGATGTGTGTAACTTATATTCGGAATACCTTTGACTTTTGCGAGCTCCTGTTTTTTCTTTTTTCCCCTCTCTCTGACAGCTAAATTGGGGGCCTCCTTTCCATGTCGGTAACCTCTGAAGTTCATTTGTTCATATTTTCCCCTCAAACTGTATGGAGCTGGTTTCCGGTGACAAGGCTGCAGTGTGTTTTATAGATATGCTACAAGTCACCCCATAAATGGGTCAGCTGTCTGAAGTGTAATGTGTCATGTGCTCTTTTCCAGCCCCAAAATGTCTTCTCTAATGAGCCCTTGTAATTTTGGAGAGGAAAACACCACATCCCTTTTTCCAATAAAGCTCCTCTCTGCCTCTCAGAGCCTCGCATGACAAAAACAAAAGCTGTTTGTCCTTTTGGGGATTTATGTGTGTGTGTGGGTGGACTGTATATGCACGTGTCTGTCTCTGCCATTCTGTGTGCTCTTCCTTTATGCTCTGCCTTAGACATTTGTCAGTTACACTAATGTAACAAATGTTTAATTATGATTCGGCACTTTGATTGTTGCTCTTATTGTTGTCATTTGCTAAAAATGAAATGAAACAATGTGAAATAGTTTATGGTTTTCCTCTTTGGGGCGGAATGCTGTTAATGTTTTTTTAAAAATTTGGTTCTGTGTTATTATAACCAAAGGTCTGTGGTACCTTCATTTGTTTTGTGTAAATTAACCTTTCAGATTTTGACCTTTCATCTCAATAACTTCTTTGCTAAACTGCTCTCTTTTTGTACATAATGTGATAGTTTTTTTAAACTAATGTGTTTTTATAACATTCCAGTTGTCCTATGGAGGTGAGGCCGAGCCATAACTGAACAACGCCAAAATGTCATATCTGTTAAAAACACATGCATAAATATACTCTAATGGTTTTAGAACAACTAAATAAAATTTTTACTAAACATTGTACTAAAAATTGTACTAAAATACTAAACAAATTTAAATTTGTTTAGTATTTTGCAGATAAATAAAAACTGTCATTGGCTAACCCCCAATTTAGCCCTCAAGCCGAGCATGTCAGATGTAAAAAGCTTTGAGTGCGTATTATACTACCTCTTTGTTTTTTTATGTATTTTATTGATGCATTTCTTGTATGAATGACTGGAAACATTTCTACAAAGGAATGCTTTCAAAAAAGGCAATACTTTATTCACATGTAGATTGGGCCCACAAATAATGTAATAGATGTGTACCTAACCCTCAACAACAGTCAGAACCCGTCCCCCCACACAAATGCGGAGGGAGGCCACCCTCTCGTTCACTGGGGTGAACCCCAACGTACAGGCCGAGATGAGGGGCAACAAGTATGCCCACCCCAGCTCGTCGCCTCTCACCGGGGGCAACTCCAGAGTGAAAGAATGTCCAAACCCTCTCCAGGAGACTGGTTCCAGAGCCAGAGCGGTGCGTTGAGGTGAGCCCGACTATCTGTAGTTGGAACCTCTCAACCTCGCGCACAAGCTCAGGCTCCTTCCCCACCAGAAAGGTGACATTCCACGTCCCAAGAGCCAGCTTCTGCAGCCGAGGATCGGAACGCCAAGGTCCCCGCCCTCTACTGCTACCCGTTGCACAATGCGCCCGACCCCTTTGGCCCCTCCGACAGGTGGTGAGCCCATTGTAAGGGGGACCCATGTCACCTCTTCGGGCTGAGCCCAGCCGGGCTCCATGGGTAAAAGCCCGGCACCAGGCGCTCGCCAACGTACCCCACCTCCATGCCTGGCTTCAGAGTGGGGCCAAGGTGACCCGTGTTGGGGCGAGGGTACACGAAATCCATTTATGTTAATCATCATAAGGAGCTTTTTGGGCTGCTCTTTGTCTGGTCCCTCACCTAAGATCTGTCTGCCTTGGGTGACCCTACTAGGGGCTGAAAGCCCCTGACAGCATAGCTCCTAGGATCATTGGGACACTCAAACTCCTCCACCACGTTAAGGTGGCAGCCCAGGGAGGGGAGCCGCTGCTCCTTCACGTCGAGAGGAGCCAGTTGAGGTGGCTCGGGCATCTGGTCAGGATGCCTCCTGGACGCCTCCATGGTGAGGTGTTCCGGGTACGTCCCACCGGGAGAAGGCCCAGGGGAAGACCCAGGACACGCTGGAGGGACTATGTCTCTCGGCTAGCCTGGAAACGCCTTTGGATTCCCCTGGAGGAGCTGGCCCAAGTAGCCGGGGAGAGGGACATCTGGGCCTCCCTACTGAAGCTGCTACCCCTGCGACCCGACCCCGGATAAGCGTAAGACAACGGATGGACGGACGGACTAACCCTCAATCTATTGTAATTTGTGTGCAATACCTTACATAATCACATGTGGTCCCCCAAATCAAATAAGGCCTTTTTCAACTGTAGGTTGGTCCTGGCTACCGTAATGTGCAGATGAAAGCCTTCTGTAGTTCCACGAGCTCCCTCATATGACTCAAAGAAAGTATGCAGAAGGGATGGTTATCCATATTATTTCCTTGTTTTTAAGGTCAAAAATCATTCTAATATTTAACAGTGAATGTTCATTATGACTAAATTTTGAAATGGTTGTCCTGTAAAACAGTTGCTCATGTGAAAAGCCTGGAAAATTCAGTACAGTACTCTTCAGAAAATTAGGTTTTACTTAACATAAAAATGTTAGCAAAAAAAATCACTAATCTGTAACATTCGCTAATGTCTAAATTGAAGAAGTCTTGGTAATTAACCAACTTTAACCTCTGTGAGACACCATTGATTTGTATGACACCACATGACATTTATTTGCAAGCCTCGATACTTCGCTCTCTTGCTTTTTGCATGTTACGTCCACTGACCCTCTCTTTCCTGGAGAGGTTCTTTTTCTTGTTGTTTACCTTGATGTCCAGCTGAAATCACTCCATCATCAGTGGACCGTATAAAAGCCTTACTCATCCAGTGCTGCTTCCCTTCCTGTTGGCCATTTGGGTTTTGGTTGACCGTTTCGGGCACTTGTGTGGACAAACTTCCTATAATCTTGTGGCTATCTCTGGTTGAGTTAGTGTTCAGATATATATTTTAGAATACTGTGTTAGACGGGTACTTTGGTAGGGGTTCTCTGCCTTGTTCTTTCATGTTGTGTTTCTCGTGTTTTGTGGCCGGTCAGGGAATTTATGCATTGAACCTTTTTTTCTGGTAGGTAAGAATTGTTTTTTTTTTTAGTCAGAAGAGGGCATTTTTGTTTTTTGTTTTGGCCTTAGAGACCCTGGAGTTAACTGTTTCCCCTTATTTTTGTGAAGTCTTGTGCACAAACCTGAACCTTATAAAATTAATATATTTTACACAGAGCTTGTTTCCAATCAGTAGTTTTAAGTTGGTTGGTCACTAAACTCACTTTGTAAATTTTGTGTTGCACCCTGTGCCTCTCAGATTTCATTTTAAAGGGTTGTAACTCATGTTATTGTGTATTTATTATTTTCACCAGAAAGGAACTCTGAAACAACATGCAACCATCTCTAGGCATGATTCTCAAAAAAAAAGACCTGAGATCTTGGTTGGTTGGACATTACCAGAGATGTAGGCAAGGAAACAGACGCGCGCTCGTAAATTTCAGCAAGTAAGATTCTGCACACCCTTGCTTAATTCCACTTGGCTAATGTCTGCTCAATGGCTGAAGAAAATTTTGACTCCAAAGCTCTGACTTTTATGCATCTGGCCCTGCTGTTTCATAAAAACCTGGCTTGGTGAGCACAACCAGACCAGCGCTCTTCTGATGCAGGGCTTCCTGTTTTCAGCGGACAGCACCGCAGCGCTCTTGAAGAAAAAGAGAGGAGGTGTGGAATCTGCTTTTACATAAGCGAAGGTTGGTGTGTTGATGTCAAATGTTACATAAGACCGTATCCTCACCTGGAATCGTTTTTAATGGACTGCGTACCCTTATCCGCAGAGGAGTTCTGTTTGTTTGTTT
>NW_023396473.1:0-24326 GCF_011125445.2 Fundulus heteroclitus
AATCGCTGTAACTAAAAAAGTATAAGAGATATCAAAATAATTCTTTCACTATGAGTATCAGCAGGCTTTTGATGACCATGTAGCTCATTTTCATATTTTTACAAAAATCGGTGTAGGACACAGCGACGATGTAAAAAGTGGATGATGTGGTAAATGCAGCTCCAAAGCGATTCAGGATTTTGCATATTCGCTACTCCCGAACAAATTGTTCCTGCGGGAAAACCGTAACAGTTATCCACAAATTCCTTTTTTGTGAGGCCAGAAGGGTTGGGACATTCATGTGTGAAAGTCTCATGTCTGTACATAAAACAGTTTAGGAGTAGTAACGATGCGAAAACATGTGATGTTTTGGATTTTCAGACGTCATTTTTCAAAACGCTCCATAGGAAATGAAGGGGGGAGGGTTACGGGTTTGTGTCGCTCTGAGGTGATTTTGCGAAAAATCTATAAATGCCACACCAATGAGGGTTACATTTCCCGAATCTGACAAAAATACCTACGTTTTGATGTATACTTTGTTCTACGTTAGAGTGAAAATTGAGCGAGAAAGGTCAAGTTGTTCGGAGTTTTGAAATCTTTAAAAAGCTAGAGTGGGCCACTCTAGCGGTTGGAGAATTCCCGTCATTGACTTTCATTGTAAACGATGATTTCGCTGATTTTGGACATGAGCTTGAGGAGTAACTGTGAGGAGACGATAAAAGATATCCACATCTCGTTTTCACTTCTGAGTAGGTCACAGATATATCTACAACTGGAAGTTAAACGGTGTTCGCTAGGTGAAAGCATGGCGACACAGTATAGCTTTGAAAATGGTCCTTTGAGGGTTTTTTGAGTGTTTCTTCTCCCGACTCCATTCATTCCTATGGGGTTGTTTTGGGGTGGTTTTTCGCTTATTTTGTTTGCCATGGTTAACTCGAAATCCCAATAAAAGTAGTAGCACACATCTCGAGATCGAGCCACAGGTTTTGATGCCTATACTTGAGGGGGTGCACGCTATGTTTTGGGCCGCATTAATCGTGAAGGAAGAAAAATAAAGAATACTAGAAAAATTTCTGAAGAAATTAGCAGGGCGCCTGCCACTTGGTGCGTATCGTGCCATCAGAAATAGCAACAGGAAGAACACTGCGAATTTCAGCTTCCTACGGCCTTCACAGCCCCTGCAGCGGCCGTTGAAAGGTGCCATGTTAAGTCAAATGGACCTCCTAGGAGCCTCTTGCTAGCAAGCGTTGTCATGGAGACTCACTGAAAGCTACAGCCCTCTGTGTCTGTAAAGGCAGAAGAACTCTGGCTAAGCAGCTGTTGGTAGGACCTTCCAAAGCTATTTCCGGTTAGCAACATGCTAACAGTTAGAGCCGCTAGCAGGCTGTGTTCAGTATAACCGGGTGATGTTACTCTGTTAGTTTTGTTGAAATCCTTGTACTGAGAAGTGCCTAAAAAGGGAGAAAATCCTAAAATTCACCAAATCTGTGAAGCAGAAGTTTGTACAGGCTTCCTAGAGCTACTTCCGGTTAGCAACATGCTAACCATTAGCCGCTTACATGGTTGTGTATGGTATCACTGGGTGAGTGTACTCTCTCAGTTTGGTCCAAATCCTGTACTGGGATGTGCCTCAAATAGGGAGAAAAAACGTCATTTATAACGTTGCCATGGTAACTCAAAATGGCGGGTGGTACAAAAAATACTTCATGGGATCAGCACACATGTTTTGATATTCACACTGTGAGGATTATAATACAAAACTCCAAGTTTTCCATACCGGGAATCGATCCCACGACCTCTTGCATGCAAAGCCTGCACTTTCCATCTGTGCTACACTGTAGCACCATATATGGGCATGCATTATTGGAAACATAAGTGGTTTGATCCAAAATGGCACAGAAAACTGACACATGGCTGAAAGTCACATGGAAATTTTAAAATGTTAAGAGGAAGTGACTGTGCGAATTTCAGATTTCTACATTAATCACAGCCACTTGCAGTGAGCGATGAAAGTTGCCATTGTATCTCAATGGAGCGTCTAGCTCTGGCCCTCAGAGTTCCGTCGTCATGGAAACTCACTCACACACCTGCAGCGGCCGAAGTGCAGACACTTTGGTCACAATAAGTCCCATTGGATTATAATGGAGAACTTTGCCTCGAACAACGCACGATTTTCTCCGGGAACCATAAATGGTAGAGACGTAATTTTTTTCTGTGTTTATTTCGTAACGGATAGGGGAAGAAGACTTGCTATCGGTTTTTGCTGGAAAAAGTTTAATAAAGGCGTAAAAAATTATGATATAAAGGCGATTTTATGGATTTTCAGAAATCCTCTAAACACGGTCCCGAACAAATCGCTGTAGCTCAAAAAGTATAAGAGATATCAAAATAATTCTTTCACCATGAGTATCAGCAGGGTTTTGAGGACCATGAAGCTCATTTTATGTTTGTACAAAAATCGGTGTAGACACAGCGACAATGTAAAAAAGTGGTTTGATGTGGGGAAAATGCAGCTCCAAAGCATTTTCAGGATTTTGCACATTCGCTACTCCCGAACAAATTGTTCCTGCGGAAAAACCGTAACAGTTATCCACAAAATTCCTTTTTTGTGAGTGCCAGAAGGGTTGGGACATTCATGTGTGAAAGTCCCATGTCTGTACATAAAACGGTTTAGGAGTAGCGACGATGCGAAAACATGTGATGTTTTGGATTTTCGTGCGTCATTTTTCAAAACCGCTCCATAGGAAATGAATGGGGGAGGTTTCGGGTTTGTGTCGGTCTGAGGTGATTTGCGAAAAATCTATAAATGCCACACCAATGAGGGTTACATTTCCTGAATCCTGACAAAATACCTACGTTTGATGTATAATTTGTCTACGTAGAGTGAAAATTAAGCGAGTAAGGTCAAGTTGTTCGGAGTTTTGAAATTTTTAAAAAAGCTAGAGTGGCCCACTCTAGCGGTTGGAGAATTCCGTCATTGACTTTCATTGTAAACGATGATTTCGCTGATTTTTGGACATGAGCTTTGAGGAGTAACTGTGAAGAGACGATAAAAGATTTCCACATGCCGTTTTCACTTCTGAGTAGGTCACAGATATATCTACAAACTGGAAGTTAAACGGTGTTCGTAGGTGAAAGCATGACGACACAGTACAGCGTTGAAAATGGTCATTTGGAGGCTTTTTTGAGGCTTTCTTTCTACCCGACTCCGTTCATTCCTATGGGGTTTTTTGGGGGTGGTTTTTCGCTAATTTTGTTGCCATGGTAACTCGAAATCCCAATAAAAGTAGTAGCACACATCTCGAGATCGAGCCACAGGTGTTGATGCCTATATTGTGGGGGTGCACGCTATGTTTTGGGCCGCATTAATCGTGAAGGAAGAAAAATAAAGAATATTAATATTAACTAGAAAAATTTCTGAAGAAATTTAGCAAGGCGCCTGCCACTTGGTGCGTACCGTACCGTCAGAAATAGCAACAGGAAGCAACACTGCGAATTTCAGCTTCCTAAGGTCTTCACAGCCCCCGCAGCGGCCGTTGAAAGGTGCCATGTTAAGTCAATGGACCTCCTAGGAGCCTCTTGCTAGCAGCGTTGTCATGGAGACTCACTGACAGCTGCAGCCCTCTCTGTCTGTAAAGGCAGAAGAACCCTGGCTAAGCAGAAGTTGGTAGGACCTTCCTAAAGCTACTTCTGGTTAGCAACATGCTAACGGTTAGCCGCTAGCATGGTTGTGTTCAGTATCAGCGGGTGATGTTACTCTGTTAGTTTGGTTGAAATCCTGTACTGAGAAATGCCTAAAAAGGGAGACAATCCTAAAATTCACCAAATCTGTCAAGCAGAAGTTTGTACAGGCTTCCTAGAGCTACTTCCGGTTAGCAACATGCTAACCGTTAGCCGCTTACATGGTTGTGTTTGGTATCACTGGGTTAGTGTACTCTGTTAGTTTGGTCCAAATCCTGTACTGGGATGAGCCTCAAATAGGGAGAAAATACGTCATTTATAATGTTGCCATGGTAACTCAAAATGGCGGGTGGTACTAAAAAATACTTCATGGGATCAGCATACATGTTTTAATATACACACTGTGAGCATTATAACACAAAAACCTTAGTCACTTACGCCGGGTTTCGAACCCACGACCTCTTGCATGCAAAGCCTGCACTTTCCATCTGAGTTATACTGTAGCGCCATATAAGGTCATGCAGTATTGGGACCATAAGGGGTTTGGTCCCCCATTGAAAAACATTGGATGTTTGACACCTCATAGCTTGGAGATGCTTTATGCGACGTAGCCCAAATTTCTTGTGGAGCTTTCTCTCTAAAGGAAGAACAGACTCTGTGAAGCAGAAGTTGGTGAGACCTTCCTAAAGCTACTTCCGGTTAGCAACATGCTAACTGTTAGCCGCTAACAACATTGTGTTCAGTATCACCAGGTGATTGTACTCTCTCAGTTTTGTCCAAATCCTGTACTGGGAAGTGCCTCAAATAGGGGTGCCAATACTTAATGTCACCAAACGGGACAAAAGTTCATGGGACAGATTGGCCTCCTTTAGAAACTCAGCCTCACCACATCTGGGCCCAGAACTCAACATTTGACCAAAATGGTGTGTAGTGCCATTTCCCACATGTGGGTGGTGCTGTATTGGCCAATTGGGTCATGTCTGGGCATCATGCCAGGTCCTGTTAGAAGCAAAGGCCCAATAGGAAAGCATGTGAAATCCAAAATGGCACAGAAAACTGACACATGACTGAAAGTCACATGAAAATTTTAAAATGTTAAGAGGAAGTGACTGTGCGAATTTCAGATTTCTACATTAATCACAGCCACTGCAGTGAGCGATGAAAGTTGCCATTGTATCTCAATGGAACGTCTCCCACTGGCCCTCAGAGTTCCGTCGTCATGGAAACTCACTGACACAGCTGCAGCGGGCCAGTCTAAAAGAAGTGCAGACACTTTTTGTCCAAGTCAGCCTATTGGATTATAATGGAGAACTTTGCCTCGAACAACGCACGATTTCTCCGGAACCGTAAATGGTAGAGACGTAATTTTTTCTGTGTTTATTTCGTAACGGATAGGGGAAGAAGACTTGCTATCGGTTTTTGCTGGAAAAAGTTTAATAAAGGCGTAAAAAATTATGATCTAAAGGACATTTTTATGAAATTTCAGAAATCCTCTGAAAATGATCCCGAACAAATCGCTCTGGCTAAAAAAGTATAAGAGATATCAAAATAATTCTTTCACTGTGAGTATCAGCAGGCTTTTGATGACCATGTAGCTCATTTTCATATTTTTACAAAAATCGGTGTAGGCACAGCAACGATGTAAAAAAGTGGATGATGTGGGAAAATGCAGCTCCAAAGCGATTTCAGGATTTTGCACATTCGCTACTCCCGAACAAATTGTTCCTGTGGAAAAACCGTAACAGTTATCCACAAAATTCCTTTTTTGTGAGCGCCAGAAGGGTTCAGACATTAATGTGTGAAAGTCTCATGTCTGTACATAAAACGGTTTAGGAGTAGCGACGATGCGAAAACATGTGATGTTTTGGATTTTTAGACGTCATTTTTCAAAACCGCTCCATAGGAAATGAATGGGGGAGGTTTCGGGTTTGTGTCGCTCTGAGGTGATTTGCGAAAAATCTATAAATGCCACACCAATGAGGGTTACATTTCCCGAATCCTGACAAAAATACCTACGTTTTGATGTATAATTTGTCTACATAGAGTGAAAATTGAGCGAGTAAGGTCAAGTTGTTCGGAGTTTTGAAATTTTTAAAAAAGCTAGAGTGGGCCACTCTAGCGGTTGGAGAATTCCGTCATTGACTTTCATTGTAAACGATGATTTCGCTGATTTTTGGACATGAGCTTTGAGGAGTAACTGTGAGGAGACGATAACAGATATCTACATCCCGTTTTCACTTCTGAGTAGTTCACAGATATATCTACAAACTGGAAGTTAAACGATGTTCGTAGGTGAAAGCATGACGACACAGTACAGCGTTGAAATTGGTCATTTGGAGGCTTTTTTGAGGCTTTCTTTCTACCCGACTCCATTCATTCCTATGGGGGTTTTTGGGGGGTGTTTTCGCTAATTTTGTCGCCATGGTAACTCGAAACCCCAATAAAAGTAGTAGCACACATTTCGTAATCGAGCCGCAGGTTTTGATACCTATATTGTGGTGGTGCATGCCATGGTTCGGGCCGCATTAGCCGTGACGGAATAATAATAAAGAATAATAAATAAGCCGTTTAGAGGTGAATAGTAATAGGTGCCTCCATGCATTTGCATGGGAGGCAGTGCTGTGCTTCGCACAGCACTGCCTCCTCATTGCAAATGCTATGGCAGGCGCCTAATAAAGAGACGCCTTTAGAGGTGAATAGTAATAGGTGCCTCCATGCATTTGCATGGGAGGCAGTGCTGTGCTTCGCACAGCACTGCCTCCTCATTGCAAATGCTATGGCAGGCGCCTAATTAATATTAACTAGAAAAATTTCTGAAGAAATTTTGTAAGGCGCCTGCCACTTGGTGCGTACCGTAACGTCAGACATAGCAACAGGAATAACACTGCAAATTTCAGGTTCCTATGGCCTTCACAGCCCTCGCAGCAGCCGTTGAAAGATGCCATGTTAAGTCAATGGACCTCCTAGTAGCCTCTTGCTAGCAGCGTTGTCATGGAGACTCACTGACAGCTGCAGCCCTTTCTGTCTGTAAAGGCAGAAGAACCCTGGCTAAGCAGCAGTTGGTAGGACCTTCCTAAAGCTATTTCCGGTTAGCAACATGCTAACGGTTAGCCGCTAGCATGGCTGTGTTCAGTATCACGGGGTAATGTTACTCTGTTAGTTTGGTTGAAATCCTGTACTGAGAAGTGCCTAAAAAGGGAGAAAATGCTAAAATTCACCAAATCTGTGAAGCAGAAGTTTGTACAGGCTTCCTAGAGCTACTTCCGGTTAGCAACATGCTAACCGTTAGCCGCTAACATGGTTGTGTTTGGTATCACTGGGTGAGTGTACTCTGTTAGTTTGGTCCAAATCCTGTACTGGGATGAGCCTCAAATAGGGAGAAAAAACGTTGTTTTTTAACGTTGCCATGGTAACTCAAAATGGCGGGTGGTACAAAAAAATACTTCATGGGATCAGCACACATGTTTTAATATACACACTGTGGGGATTATAATACAAAACTCTTAGTCTCCCACGCCGGGAATCGATCCCACGACCTCTTGCATGCAAAACTTGCACTTTCCATCTGAGCTATACTGGAGCACCATATATGGGCATGCAGTATTGGGACGATAAGGGGTTTGGTCCCCCATTGAAAAGCATTGGATGTTTGACACCTCATAGCTAGGAGATGCTTTATGCGACGTAGCCCAAATTTCTTGTGGAGCTTTCTCTCTAAAGTAAGAACAGACTCTGTGAAGCAGAAATTGGTGAGACCTTCATAGAGCTACTTCCGGTTAGCAACATGCTAACCGTTAGCCGCTAACATGTTTGTGTTTGGTATCACTGGGTGAGTGTACTCTGTTAGTTTGGTCCAAATCCTGTACTGGGAAGTGCCTCAAATAGGGGTGCCAATACTTAATGTCACCAAACGTGACCAAAGTTCATGGGACAGATTGGCCTCCTTTAGCAACTCAGCCTCACCACATCTGGGCATAGAACTCAACATTTGACCAAAATTGTCAGTAGCGCCATTTCCCACAGGTGGGTGGTGCTGTATTGGCCAATTGGGTCGTGTCTGGGCATCATGCCAGGTCCTGTTGGAAGCAAAGGCCCAATATAAAAGCATGTAAAATCCAAAATGGGACAGTAAACTGACACATGGCTGAAAGTCACATGAAAATTTGAAAATGTTAAGAGGAAGTGACTGTGCGAATTTCAGATTTCTACATTAATCACAGCCGCTGCAGCTGGCGTCGAAAGTTGCCATTCTATCTCAATGGAACGTCTCCCACTGGCCCTCAGAGTTCCGTCGTCATGGAAACTCACTGACACAGCTGCAGCGGGCCAGTCTAAAAAAGTGCAGACACTTGGTGTCCAAGTCTGCCTATTGGATTATAATGGAGAACTTTGCCTCAAACAACGAACGATTTCTCCGGAACCGTAAATGGTAGAGACGTAATTTTTTCTGTGTTTATTTCGTAAAGGACAAGGGAAAATCGTACGAAACGACGCCTTCGGCCGTACAGCCGCAATGATTTTGAATACCGTACGTACGGATTTACACATACAATCTGTATGTATGTGTTCGTTACGAGGTAGTGTACGTACGCGCGCAATAAAAGCTCCAGCATTTCGCCCGCTTGGTCCAAGTCGGCGTTTCGTACGGGCGTGCCGCCTTCCGTGCACCATGTGATGGCGCTCTCTTCTAGATTTAGCGTATCGGGGGGTGTCGGAGGGGGGGGCGCGTACAAAAGGAAGGATAGCTGTACGTTACAATGGATTAGACCGCCCAGGATAGCGCCACCAACGTGTCGGAAAGTGCACTGCACGAACACAACTACGGAGGGGTGGGGAAGCTTCTGCTATTGGCCGAGACCGTGGCTTATTTAATTAGGGGCGTTTTTTAGGGGCCAAGGTGTACATAAGGAGGGAGGCTGTACAGAACTATTTCCATTGCTTTACAATGGAAGGTGTACAGAAGGAGGGAGGCTGTCCGGAACTGGTCCCATTGCTTTACAATGGCTTATTAGCCCACCCAGCATAGCGCCACCAACGTGTCGGAAAGAGCACTGCACCAACCAACTACGGGCGGGAAGGGAAAAGTGGGGAAGCTTCTGCTATTGGCCGAGACCGTGGCTTAATTAATTATGCGTGTTTTTTAGGGGCCAAGGCGTACATAAGGAGGGAGGCTGTACAGAACTGGTTCCATTGCTTTACAATGGAAGGTGTACAGAAGGAGGGAGGCTGTCCGGAACTGGTTCCATTGCTTTACAATGGCTTATTGGCCCACCCAGCATAGCGCCACCAACGTGTCGGAAAGAGCACTGCACGAACCAACTACGGGCGGGAAGGGAAAAGTGGGGAAGCTTCTGCTATTGGCCGAGACCGTGGCTTAATTAATTATGCGTGTTTTTTAGGGGCCAAGGCCGTACATAAGGAGGGAGGCTGTACAGAACTGGTTCCATTGCTTTACAATGGAAGGTGTACAGAAGGAGGGCGGCTGTCCGGAACTGGTCCCATTGCTTTACAATGGCTTATTAGCCCACCCAGCATAGCGCCACCAACGTGTCGGAAAGAGCACTGCACCAACCAACTACGGGCGGGAAGGGAAAAGTGGGGAAGCTTCTGCTATTGGCCGAGACCGTGGCTTAATTAATTATGCGTGTTTTTTAGGGGCCAAGGCGTACATAAGGAGGGAGGCTGTACAGAACTGGTTCCATTGCTTTACAATGGAAGGTGTACAGAAGGAGGGCGGCTGTCCGGAACTGGTCCCATTGCTTTACAATGGCTTATTAGCCCACCCAGCATAGCGCCACCAACGTGTCGGAAAGAGCACTGCACCAACCAACTACGGGCGGGAAGGGAAAAGTGGGGAAGCTTCTGCTATTGGCCGAGACCGTGGCTTAATTAATTATGCGTGTTTTTTAGGGGCCAAGGCGTACATAAGGAGGGAGGCTGTACAGAACTGGTTCCATTGCTTTACAATGGAAGGTGTACAGAAGGAGGGATGGTGTACAGGCCTGTCCAAATATCAATAGCACCAATGGTGGTGGGGAATGGTACTGCAGCATATGGCCAAGAGTGGAAATCTGGGCCCGTTTTGTTTCTGGAGCTATGCCACCAGCCAAGCAATATTTGATTTTTGATAATTGAGGCCTTTGCAGCTCATGGATTTGGACCAAACTTATAAATGCTCATTTCCTGGAAGTGCTCTACAACATGCCACTAACCACATCTTCTTATCTCATTGCTAAAAGGAAGTAGCTATAGGAAGGGGATACAGGTATGAGCTCTTACCTGTTGGTAGATGCCTCAAAGGGGCTCCTGTATGCCGAGTTTGAGCTGGAACAGACAAACCGTGTGTGAGCTGTGTGCCATCAAAGGTTGCAAATTTTCACCTTTTGACCCCCACTGTGTCCACGTGGAATCACCCAGGGAGTTCAAAATCACAGGTTCTGCTCCTCATAAGGTCACCTACAAAATATGTTAAAATCAGCCTCCTGTGAAAAAAACAACAAAAGCTGTTTGCCCCAAAAAATTCAGCCAACTTCCTAAGGGTTCAAGACAGTATTTGAGTCTCAAAAGCTGAGGAAGAAAGGTTTATTTATGCGCAGTGATACCAAACTTTAGATATGAGTTCTAGCTCACCCCTCAACCGCCGTCTGTGATTTTTGTGCCTCTGGGTGCTTGCGTCTAAGAATGGCAACCGTTTGAAGTATGAAAAAGAGATGCACAAAACACAGAGAAGCAGTGGTGTTTTGTGCCACTGTTCAGCATAGGAGCATCGTAGCCTCACAAACTTGGTACCAAACGAAAGAGTACATAGAGACGATCGAAACAAGCCCACTTGAGCCCATGTAGCATTTTCCTTTGTCCTCCCAGCAGCTTGTTTTTTCACCTTGCTTAGGAGGCTCAATGGGGCCTCCTAGAAACCAGTGTTCTGGGCCACTGTTTAGCAAAACAGCATCGTAGCCTCACAAAACTTGGTACCAAACGAAAGAGTAAATAGAGACGATCGAAACAAGCCCACTTGAGGCCATGTAGCTTTTCCTTTGTCTCACAGCAGCTGGGTTTTTCACCTTGCTTAGGAGGCTCAATAGGGCCTCCTAGAAACCAGTGTTCTGTGCCACTGTTTAGCAAAGCAGCATCGTAGCCTCACAAACTTGGTACCAAACGAAACAGTAAATAGAGACGATCGAAACAAGCCCACTTGAGGCCATGTAGCTTTTTCCTTTGTCTCACAGCAGCTGGGTTTTTCACCTTGCTTAGGAGGCTCAATAGGGCCTCCTAGAAACCAGTGTTCTGTGCCACTGTTTAGCAAAGCAGCATCGTAGCCTCACAAACTTGGTACCAAACGAAACAGTACATAGAGACGATCGAAACAAGCCCACTTGAGCCCATGTAGCTTTTTCCTTTGTCTCCCAGCAGCTGGGTTTTCACCTTAGTTAGGAGGCCTCAATAGGCCTCCTAGAAACCAGTGTTCTGTGCCACTGTTTAGCAAAGCAGCATCGTAGCCTCACAAACTTGGTACCAAACGAAACAGTACATAGAGACGATCGAAACAAGCCCACTTGAGCCCATGTAGCTTTTTCCTTTGTCTCCCAGCAGCTGGGTTTTTTCACCTTGCTTAGGAGGCTCAATAGGGCCTCCTAGAAAGCAGTGTTATGTGCCACTGTTTAGCAAAGGAGCATCGTAGCCTCACAAACTTGGTACCAAACGAAAGAGTAAATGGAGACGATCGAAACAAGCCCACTTGAGCCCATGTAGCTTTTTTCCTTTGTCTCCCAGCAGCTGGGTTTTTCACCTTAGTTAGGAGGCCTCAATAGGCCTCCTAGAAACCAGTGTTCTGGGCCTCTGTTTAGCAAAGCAGCATCGTAGCCTCACAAACTTGGTACCAAAACGAAACAGTAAATAGAGACGATCGAAACAAGCCCACTGGAGCCCATCTAGCTCTATATTTTGTCTGCCAGCAGCTGGTTTTTGACCTTAATGAGGCCTTAATCAGGCCTCCTAAAAGAAGTGTACCAAACTTGGTACTGTCATGGTTTTTTCAGATGACGAGCCCACATGCAGATTATGATCGGGAAGCAAAGCACAGTTTTAAAATGTTTATTTAGGAAACAGGCAGCTATAACGGACGGGACTATGGACAACTCGCAGGGTCAGAACGTCACGGCTGGAGAGACTGCAAAGAGAAGAAGAGTAAGTGACTCTGAAAGGTGAACCAGGAGAACTACTAGAAGCTGCACTGCTTACCATAAAGCTGGGCAGAAGTGGGTGACAGATGATTGACCAGAGTGAGGGAAGAACCAGCAGGATCCAGAAGCACCAAAAACTGTGACAAAAACAGGGAGATCCAAAATTAGTTCAAAGTTCAAAGATGAAAAAACTCACCAGCAGGTTTTCAGGAGTTGGGTCAGAGGCCACGTCGTACCACCACTGCTTAAGGCTCTGGCGTCTTCCATCTGTCAGCGCTCTGCTTAAGAAGCCAGAGGAAGCCGCCTGCAACGAGCTGCAGGTGTGGGCCCACACCCCCTCAGCCAACTAGGCACACCTGAGGAGTAGAGTTAGAGCAGGACAACACAGAGGGCCAAGGTGTACAGAAGGAGGGAGGCTGTACAGGCAACATGGAAGTACAAAACGGTTCTCTGCCCCCTATATATAGGGGCTAAGGGGTGTAGCAGAGTGGATAACAACACTGCCTTCCACCCAGAGGAGCAGGGTTCGAATCCCTCCTCAGCCATCATATTCTCATTTACAACATTAAAGTAAATAAACAATTTAGACTTGAAATATTTTTCTAATTTCTTAATAGGGCTCTGGAAGGGAAATTTGGAAACAGATTTAATAATAATTTGAACATTATCTTTTAAAAAGTGGCGTTTTTTTTTTTTCGATCCTAGATGTACATAATACGGTAGCAGACGTACATAAAAATGTTACATAACACGGTAGGTTACGGGCTGAAGGTGGGACTCATTGGAAATCAAGCTCCACTGTTGTGTCTGAAACTGCACTACACGACCACAACTACCGGGGGAGGGGAACAGCTTTTGCTATTGGCTGAGAGCGTGGCCTATGTAATTATGGGGTTAAGGAGGGGTCAAGGTGTACAGAAGGAGGGAGGCTGTACAGGCAACATGGAAGTACAAAACGGCTCTCTGCCCCCCTATATATAGGGGCTAAGGGGTGTAGCAGAGTGGATAACAACATTGCCTTCCACCCAGAGGAGCAGGGTTCGAATCTCACCTCGGCCCATCATATTTTCATTTACAAAATTAAAGCAAAATAAACATCTTGTACTTTGAAATATTTTTTCTAATTTCTTAATAGGACTCTGGAAGGGATATTTGGAAACAGATTTAATAATAATTTGAACATTATCTTTTAAAAAGTGGCGTTTTTTTTTTCGGTTCTAGATGTACATAATGCAGTAGCTGACGTACATCTAAAGTGTACATAACGGCGTAGCTGCCGTACATATAAAGTGTACATATCGCAGAGTAGGTTATTTTTAATAAATATAAACTGTAACCTGCTCTACCAACATTTAGAGATGTTGCCTGAGTATGTCAGAGCTCCAGCAGGGGGGGTCATCGTTCCAGCACTCTAGCCCAGCGAGAGGCACTCTTCCTGGGGAGAGGTGTGTGACTGAGACCCCCCCAAGCCTGGAGGTGGAATTTTTAAATATGTGTTCAAAATGTCTGTGAGTAGTGGTAAGAGCTTAACTTAGCTTATCACTCATTTATTTCCTACAGTTTTCTCAAAACAGCGCAGGTTTTGTGGGTGAGATGCTGCCAAAACCTGTTCCCCGGGGGAACGATCGGGTCAGCATCTCACTGGAATGAGCTCCAGCAGGGGGGGTCATCGTTCCAGCACTCTAGCCCAGCGAGAGGCACTCTTCCTGGGAAGAGGTGTGTGACAGAGACCACCCCAGCCTGGAAGTGGGAGATTAATTTTTTTTTTTAAATTTCACATTAAGGGTCTGGAAGCTATATTTGCAAACGGGTTTAAACTAATAATTTTAACATTATATTAAAATAAGTGGCGTATTTTTTTTGAGTTCTGTCTCCAGCATGGCGTGGATACGAATTTAACAGGAGTAGCTCAATTATGCCTATGGTAAGGCAGACTTCCAGAAGGGGGGGTCCAGTCAAGCACTCTAGCCCAGCGAGAGGCACTCTTCCTAGGGAGAGGTCTCTGACAGAGGACCCCCCAGCCTGGAGGTGGAATTTTTAAATGTGTCAAAATGTCTGTGAGTAGTGGTAAGAGCTTAACTTAGCTTATCACTCATTTATTTCCTACAGTTTTCTTAAAACAGCGCAGGTTTTGTGGATGAGATGCTGCCAAAACCTGTCCCCGGGGGGAACGATCGGATCAGCAATCTCACTGGAATGAGCTCCAGCAGGGGGGGGTCATCGTTCCAGCACTCTAGCCCAGCGAGAGGCACTCTTCCTGGGAAGAGGTGTGTGACCGAGACCCCCCCCAGCCTGGAAGTGGGAGATTCATTTTTTTTTTAAATTTCACATTAAGGGTCTGGAAGCTAGATTTGCAAACAGAATTAAATAATAATTTGAAACAATTAATCTTTTAACAAGTGGGCGTTTTTTTTTAGGGTCCTAAATGTACATACGCGGTAGCGTACGTACATATAAAGTGTACATAACGCGTATCCCCCCAAGCGTAGCGTTACAATATAAAGTGTACATACATCGGTGGCTGCCCGCTACATCTAAATTGGTACATAACGCGGTAGCGTAACGTACATATAAAGTGTACATAACGCGGTAGCGTACGTACATATAAATTGTACATAACGCGGTAAGCATGCCCTACTTCTCTAAAATGTACATAACGCGGTAGCGTACGTAATATAAAAGTGTACATAACGCGGTAGCGTACGTACATCTAAAGTGTACATAACGCGGTAGCGTACGTACATCTAAATTGTACATAACGCGGTAGCTGCCCTACATCTAAAATTACATAACGCGGTAGCGTACGTACATACAAATGTACATAACGCGGTAGCGTACGTACATATAAAGTGTACATAACGCGGTAGCGTACGTACATCTAAAGTGTACATAACGCGGTAGCGTACGTACATCTAAAGTGTACATAACGCGGTAGCGTACGTACATCTAAATTGTACATAACGCGGTAGCGTACGTACATATAAAGTGTACATAACGCGGTAGCTGCCCTACATCTAAAGTACATAACGCGGTAACGTACGTACATCTAAATTGTACATAACGCGGTAGCTGCCCTACATCTAAAATGTACATAACGCGGTAGCGTACGTACATATAAAAGTACATAACGCGGTAGCGTACGTACATATAAAGTGTACATAACGCGGTAGCGTACGTACATCTAAAGTGTACATAACGCGGTAGCGTACGTACATCTAAATTGTACATAACGCGGTAGCGTACATACATCTAAAGTGTACATAACGCGGTAGCGTACGTACATCTAAATTGTACATAACGCGGTAGCGTACGTACATATAAAGTGTACATAACGCGGTAGCTGCCCTACTTCTAAAATGTACATAACGCGGTAGCGTACGTACATATAAAGTGTACATAACGCGGTAGCGTACGTACATCTAAAGTGTACATAACGCGGTAGCGTACGTACATCTAAATTGTACATAACGCGGTAGCGTACATACATCTAAAGTGTACATAACGCGGTAGCGTACGTACATCTAAATTGTACATACGCGGTAGCTGCCCTACTCTAAAATGTACATAACGCGGTAGCGTACGTACATATAAAGTGTACATAACGCGGTAGCGTACGTACATCTAAAGTGTACATAACGCGGTAGCGTACGTACATCTAAATTGTACATAACGCGGTAGCGTACATACATCTAAAGTGTACATAACGCGGTAGCGTACGTACATCTAAATTGTACATAACGCGGTAGCGTACGTACATATAAAGTGTACATAACGCGGTAGCGTACGTACATATAAAGTGTACATAACGCGGTAGCTGCCCTACTCTTCTAAAATGTACTAACGCGGTAGCGTACGTACATATAAAGTGTACATAACGCGGTAGCGTACGTACATATAAAGTGTACATAACGCGGTAGCGTACGTACATCTAAAGTGTAATACATATCGCGGTAGGTTATTTTTAATAAATATAACATTGTCTTATGAAGTTCAGCATGTGGCTACCACTGTACAAACTGTAACCTGTCCTACCAAACATTTAGAGATGTTGCCTTATGCATGTCAGAGCTCCAGCAGGGGGGTCATCGTTCCAGCACTCTAACCCAGCAAGAGGCCCTCTTCCTGGGGAGAGGTCTGTGACCAAGACCCCCCCAGCCTGGAAGTGGGAGATTAATTTTTTTATTTCACATTAGGGGTCTGGATCTATATTTGCAAACGGGTTAAATAATAATTTAACATATATATTAAAATAAGTGGCGATTTTTTTTATAGTTCTGGCCAGACGGCAGCGGCAAAGGGAGTCTATGGGTCCTGTACGGCCGGTCCACCGTTTCGGACGCTTGGCCCTCCCAAAAATGCGCCACTTTGACGGACGTGCGGGCTCGGCCAATGCGTGAACCTTTCCCGTTTTTCCCTCCCCCCCCCTGCCACCAACGCTGGCGCCATCCCCGCTCCGACAGGTTTGGTGCGCCGAAGGCCCGACGCCAGCAGCAAAGGGAATCTGTGGGTCCTGTACGGCCGGTCCACGTTTCGGCCGCCTGGTGGCCCCTCCCAAAATCGCGCCACTTCGACGGACCGGGCGCGCGGGCGCGGCCAATGCGGGGCTGTACGGCCCCCCCCCCTCCGCCTGCGTACGGTTCTCGACCCTACCCCCGGGCGCCACACCTGTGGATGGAGCCCGCGCTGCGAGCGGAGAACGGCCTTTTTTGGGGGGCCGCCGCACGGCGGCCTTGCCGGCGGCGGCGGCTGACGTGCGGCGCGGCGTGGCGGGCGGTGGATCCGCTCTTCCCACTGCTGCCCGCCCTCCCTCCCGATTTTTAAGGGGGCCGTCCCGGCCGCACTCAGCTTCTTCCAGCCACCGCGCCGCAAATCCCTGGGCATTGGGCCAAACGGGCTGTACGGAATGGCTTTTAGGTTTCGTCTCGTTCGCCCCCCCCGCCCTTGGAAATTTGGTTTTTTGCCCTAGGGGGTTAGGGAAGACTTGCTATCGGTTTTTTGCTGGAAAAAGTTTAATAAAGGCGTAAAAAATTATGATCTAAGGACATTTTTATGAAATTTCAGAAATCCTCTGAAAATGATCCCGAACAAATCGCTCTGGCTAAAAAAGTATAAGAGATATCAAATATAATTCTTTCACTGTGAGTATCAGCAGGTTTTGATGACCATGTAGCCATTTTCATTTTATTTTCATATTTGTACAAAAATCGGTGTAGGCACAGCGCCGATGTAAAGAAGTGGATGATGTGGGAAAATGCAGCTCCAAAGCGATCTTCAGGATTTTGCACATTCGCTACTCCCGAACAAATTGTTTTCCTGTGGAAAAACCGTAACCAGTTATCCACAAAATTCATTTTTTCTTGAGTGCCAGAAGGGTTGGGACATTCATGTGTGAAAGTCTCAGTCTGTACATTAAAACGGTTTAGGAGTAGCGACGATGCGAAAACACTGTGATGTTTTGGATTTTTTAGACGTCATTTTTCAAACCGCTCCATAGGAAATGAATGGGGGAGGTTTCGGGTTTGTGTCGCTCGAGGTGATTTGCGAAAAATCTATAAATGCCACACCAATGATGGTTACATTTCCCGAATCCTGACAAAAATACCTACGTTTTGATTTATAATTTGTCTACGTAGAGTGAAAATTGAGCGAGAAAGGTCAAGTTGTTCGGAGTTTTGAAATCTTTAAAAAAGCTAGAGTGGGCCACTCTAGCGGTTGGAGAATTCCGTCATTGACTTTCATTGTAAACGATGATTTCGCTGATTTTCGGACATGAGCTTTGAGGAGTAAACTGTGAAGAGACGATAAAAAGATATCCACATCCCGTTTTCACTTCTGAGTAGGTCACAGATATATCTACAAACTGGAAGTTAAACGGTGTTCGTAGGTGAAAGCATGGCGACACAGTACAGCTTTGAAAATGGTCCTTTTGAGGGTTTTTTGAGGCTTTCTTTCTCCCCGACTCCATTCATTCCTATGGGGTTGTTTTGGGGTGGTTTTTCGCTTATTTTGTTGCCATGGTAACTCGAACCCCATAAAAGTTTAGCACACATCTCGAGATTGAGCCACAGGTTTTGATGCCTATATTGTGGGGGTGCACGCTATGTTTTGGGCCGCATTAATCGTGAAGGAAGAAAAATAAGAATATTAATATTAACTAGAAAAATTTCTGAAGAAATTTAGCAAGGCGCCTGCCACTTGGTGCGTACCGTACCGTCAGAAATAGCAACAGGAAGCCACTCACTGCGAATTTCAGCTTCCTACGGTCTTCACAGCCCCCGCAACGGCCGTTGAAAGGTGCCATGTTAGTCAATGGACCTCCTAGGAGCCTCTTGCTAGGCAGCACGTTGTCATGGAACACTCACTGACAGCTGCAGCCCTCTCTCTGTCTGTAAAGGCAGAAGAACTCTGGCTAAGCAGCAGTTGGTAGGACCTTCCTAAAGCTATTTCCGTTAGTAACATGCTAACGGTTAGCCGCTAGCATGGCTGTGTTCAGTATCACCGGGTGATGTTACTCTGTTAGTTTGGTTGAAATCCTGTACTGAGAAGTGCCTAAAAAGGGAGAAAATGCTAAAATTCACCAAATCTGTCAAGCAGAAGTTTGTACAGGCTTCCTAGAGCTACTTCCGGTTAGCAACATGCTAACCGTTAGCCGCTAACATGTTTGTGTTTGGTATCACTGGGTGAGTGTACTCTGTTAGTTTGGTCCAAATCCTGTACTGGGATGAGCCTTAAATAGGGAGAAAAAACGTCGTTTATAACGTTGCCATGGTAACTTAAAATGGCGGGTGGTACAAAAAAATACTTCATGGGATACGCACATATGTTTTAATATATATACACACTGTGGGGATTATAATACAAAAATCTTAGTCTGCCACGCCGGGTTTCGATCCCACGACCTCTTGCATGCAAAGCCTGCACTTTTCCATCTGAGCTATACTGTAGCGCCATATATGGGCATGCAGTATTGGGACCATAAGGGGTTTGGTCCCCCATTGAAAAGCATTGATGTTTGACACCTGATAGCTTGGAGATGCTTTATGCCACGTAGCCCAAATTTCTTTTGTGGAGCTTTCTCTCTAAAGTAAGAACAGACTCTGTGAAGCAAAGATGGTGAGACCTTTCTAGACTACTCTCTCCGGTTAGCAACATGCTAACGTTAGCCGCTAAGATGGTTGTGTTCAGTATCACCGGGTGATTGTAACTCTGTCAGTTTGGTCCAAATCCTGTACTGGGAAGTGCCTCAAATAGGGGTGCCAATACTTAATGTCACCAAACGTGACCAAAGTTCATTGGTCAGATTGGCCTCCTTTAGCAACTCAGTCTCACCACATCTGGGCCTAGAACTCAACATTTGACCAAATTGAGTAGCAAATTCCATCACATGTAGGTGGGTGCTGTATTGGCCAATTGGGTCTTGTCTGGTTATCATGCCAGGTCCTGTTAGAAGCAAGGCCAATAGGAAAGCATGTGAAATCCCAAATGGTACAAGAAAAGTGACACATGGCTAAAGGTCACATGAAAATTTTAAAATGTTAAGAGGAAGTGACTGTGCGAATTTCAGATTTCTACATTAATCACACAGCCGCTGCAGTGAGCGATGAAAGTTGCCATTGTATCTCAATGGAGCTTTTTCCTCTGGCCCTCAGAGTTCCGTCGTCATGGAAACTCACTCACACACCACACACCTGCGGGCCGAAGTGCAGACACTTTGGTCACAATAAGTCCCATTGGATTATATGGAGAACTTTGCCTCGAACAACGCACGATTTCTCCCGAACTGGAACCGTAAATGGTAGAGACGTAATTTTTTCTGTGTTTATTTCGTAACGGATAGGGGAAGAAGACTTGCTATCGGTTTTTGCTGGAAAAAGTTTAATAAAGGCGTAAAAATTATGATCTAAATGGGATTTTTATGGATTTTCAGAAATCCTCTTAAACGCTTCCGAACAAATCGCTGTAGCTCAAAAGTATAAGAGATATCAAAATAATTCTTTCACCTGAGTATCAGCAGGCGTTTGAGGACCATGAAGCTCATTTTTATGTTTGTGTACAAAATCGGTGTAGACACACAGCGACGATGTAAAAAGTGTTTGATGTGGGAAAATGCAGCTCCAAAGCGTTTTTTTAGATTTGCACATGTGCTACTCTCTACTCCCGAACAAATTGTTCCTGCGGAAAAACCGTAACAGTTATCCATCCAAAAATCTTCATTTTCTTGAGTGCCAGAAGGGTTGGGACATTCATGTGTGAAAGTCTCATGCCTGTACATAAAACGGTTTAGGAGTAGTGACGATGCGAAAACATGTGATGTTTTGGATTTTTAGACGTCATTTTTTCAAAACCGCTCCATAGGAAATGAATGGGGGAGGTTTCGGGTTTGTGTCGGTCTGAGGTGATTTGCGAAAATCTATAAATGCCACACCAATGAGGGTTACATTTCCTGCCTGATCCTGACAAAAATACCTACGTTTTGATGTATAATTTGTCTACGTAGAGTGAAAATTGAGCGAGTAAGGCCAAGTTGTTCGGAGTTTTGAAATTTAAAAAAAAGCTAGAGTGGGCCACTCTAGCGGTTGGAGAATTCCGTCATTGACTTTCATTGTAAACGATGATTTCCGCTGATTTTTGGACATGAGCTTTGAGGAGTAACTGTGAAGAGACATAAAAGATATCTGCATCCCGTTTTCACTTCTGAGTAGGTCACAGATATATCTACAAACTGGAAGTTAAACGGTGTTCGTAGGTGACAGCATGACGACACAGTACAGCGTTGAAATTGGTCATTTGGAGGCTTTTTTGAGGCTTTCTTTCTACCCGACTCCATTCATTCCTATGGGTTTTTTGGGGGTGGTTTTTCGCTAATTTTGTTGCCATGGTAACTCGAAACCCCAAAAAAGTAGTAGCACACATCTCGTAATCGAGCCACAAGTTTTGATACCTATATCGTGGGGGTGCTCGCTACGGTTCGGGCCGCATTTATCGTGATGTAAGAAAATAAAGAATAAGAAATAAGCCGTTTAGAGGTGAATAGTAATAGGTGCCCATGCATTTGCATGGAGGCAGTGCTGGCTTCGCACAGCACTGCCTCCTCATTGCAAATGCTATGGCAGGCGCCTAACTAGAAAAATTTCTGAAGAAATTTAGCAAGGCGCCTGCCACTTGGTGCGTACCGTACCGTCAGAATAGCAACAGGAAGCCACACTGCGAATTTCAGCTTCCTACGGTCTTCACAGCCCCCGCAACGGCCGTTGAAAGGTGCCATGTTAAGTCAATGGACCTCCTAGGAGCCTCTTGCTAGCAGCGTTGTCATGGAGACTCACTGACAGCTGCAGCCCTCAATGTCTGTAAAGGCAGACGAACTCTGGCTAAGCAGAAGTTGATAGGACCTTCCTACAAAGCTACTTCTGTTAGCAACATGCTAACGGTTAGCCGCTAGCATGGTTGTGTTCAGTATCAGCGGGTGATGTTACTCTGTTAGTTTTGTTGAAATCCTGTACTGAGAAGTGCCTAAAAGGGAGAAAATGCTAAAATTCACCCAAATCTGTCAAGCAGAAGTTTGTACAGGCTTCCTAGAGCTACTTCCGGTTAGCAACATGCTAACCGTTAGCCGCTAACATGGTTTGTGTTTGGTACACGGGTGAGTGTACTCTGTTAGTTTGGTCCAAATCCTGTACTGGGATGAGCCTTAAATAGGGAGAAATAACGTCGTTTATAACGTTGCCATGGTAACTGAAAAATGGCGGGTGTACAAAAAAATACTTCATGGATCAGCATATGTTTTAATATACACACTGTGGGGATTATAATACAAAAATCTTAGTCTGTGGCCCACGCCGGGTTTCGATCCCACGACCTCTTGCATGCAAAGCCTGCACTTTCCATCGAGCTATACTGTAGCGCCATATATGGGCATGCAGTATTGGGACCATAAGGGGTTTGGTCCCCCATTAAAAAGCATTGGATGTTTGACACCTGATAGCTTGGAGATGCTTTATGCCACGTAGCCCAATTTCTTGTGGAGCTTTCTCTCTAAAGTAAGAACAGACTCTGTGAAGCAGAAGATGGTGAGACCTTTCTAGAGCTACTTCCGGTTAGCAACAGCTAACAGTTAGCCGCTAACATGGTTGTGTTCAGTATCACCGGGTGATTGCACTCTGTCAGTTTGGTCCAAATCCTGTACTGGGAAGTGCCTAAATAGGGTGCCAATACTTAATGTCACCAAACGTGACCAAAGTTCATTGGTCAGATTGGCCTCCTTTAGCAACTCAGCCCTCACCACATCTGGGCCCAAACTCAACATTTGAACCAAAATGGTGTGTAGTGCCATTTCCCACAGGTGGGTGGTGCTGTATTGGCCAATGGGTCGTGTCTAGGCATCATGCCAGGTCCTGTTAGAAGCAAAGACCCAATAGGAAAGCATGTAAATCCCAAATGGGACAGTAACTGACACATGACTGAAAGTCACATGAAAATTTTAAAATGTTAGAGGAAGTGACTGTGACAATTTCAGATTTCTACATTAATCACAGCCGCTGCAGCCGGGCGTCGAAAGTTGCCATTCTATCTCAATGGAACGTCTCCCACTGCCCTCAGAGTTCCGTCGTCATGGAAACTCACTGACACAGCTGGCAGCGGGCCAGTCTAAAAAAGTGCAGACCTTGGTGTCCAAGTCTGCCTATTGGATTATAATGGAGAACTTTGCCTCGAACAAGCACGATTTCTTTCTCTCCGAACCGTAAATGGTAGAGACGTAATTTTTCTGTGTTTTTTATTTTCGTAAAGGATAGGGAAGAAGACTTGCTATCGGTTTTTGCAGAAAAAGTTTAATAAAGGCGTAAAAAATTATGATCTAAAGGACATTTTTTATGAATTTCAGAAATCCTCTGAAAATGATCCCGAACAAATCGCTCTGGCTAAAAAAGTATAAGAGATATCAAAATAATTCTTTTCACTGTGAGTATCAGCAAGGCTTTTGATGACCATGTAGCTCATTTTTCATATTTTTAACAAAATCGGTGTAGGCACAGCGACGATGTAAAAGTGGATGATGTGGGAAAATGCAGCTCCAATCGATTTCAGGATTTGCACATTCGCTACTACTCCCCGAACAAATGTTTCCTGTGGAAAAACCGTAACATTATCCACAAAATTCATTTTCTTGAGTGCCAGAAGGGTTGGGACATTCATGTGTGAAAGTCTCATGTCCTGACATAACCCGGTTTTGGAGTAGCGACGATGCGAAACCATGTGATGTTTTGGATTTTTTAGACGTCATTTTTCAAAACCGCTCCATAGGAAATGAATGGGGGAGGTTTCGGGTTTGTCGGTCTGAGGTGATTTGCGGAAAATCTTAAATGCCACACCAATGAGGGTTACATTTCCCGAATCCTGACAAAATACCTACGTTTTGATGTATAATTTGTCTAACGTAGAGTGAAAATTGAGCGAGAAAGGTCAGTTGTTCGGAGTTTTTGAAATTTTTAAAAAGCTATAGTTGGGCCACTCTAGCGTTTGGAGAATTCCGTCATTGACTTTCATTGTAACGATGATTTCGCTGATTTCGGACATGAGCTTTGAGGAGTAACTGTGAGAGGCGATAAAGATATCCACATCCCGTTTTCAGTTCTGAGTAGGTGTCACAGATATATCTACCAAATGGAAGTTAAACGGTGTTCATAGGTGAAAGCATGGCGACACAGTTACAGCTTTGAAAATGGTCATTTTGAGGCTTTTTTGAGGCTTTCTTTCTAACCCGACTCCATCTCTTATCATTGGTTTTTTTGGGGGTTGCTTTTCGCTATTTTGTTGCCATGGTAACTCGAAATCCCCAATAAACGTAGTAGCATACATCTCGAGATCAAGCCACAGGTTTTGATGCCTATATTGTGGGGGTGCCCGCTAAAGGTTCGGGCCCTATTAATCGTGAAGGAAGAAAAATAAAAATAACTAGAAAAATTTCTGAAGAAATTTAGCAATGCGCCTGCCACTTGGTGCGTACCGTACCGTCAGAACATAGAACAGTAAGCCACACTGCGAATTTTCCATCAGCTTCCTACGGTCTGTCACAGCCCCCGCAACGGCCGTTGAAGGTGCCATGTTAAGTTAAGTCAATGGACCTCCTAGGAGCCTCTTGCTAGCAGCGTTGTCATGGAGCTCACTGACGCTGCAGCCCTCTCTCTGTCCTGTAAAGGCAGAAAACTCTGGCTAAGGCAGTTGGTAGGGACCTTCCTAAAGCTTATTCCCGTTAGCAACATGCTAACGGTTAGCCGCTAGCATGGCTGTGTTCAGTATCACCGGGGTGATTACTCTGTTATTTGGTTGAAATCCTGTACTGAGAAGTGCCAAAAAGGAGAAAATCTAAATTCACCAAATCTGGGAACATAAGTTTTGTACAGGCTTCCTAGAGGCTACTTCGTTAGCAAACATGCTAAACGTTAGCCGCTAACATTGTTGTGTTTGGTATCACTGGGTAGTGTACTCTGT